>NC_081544.1:28957065-28970997 GCF_901000735.1 Corylus avellana | reverse complement strand
TTAGCAGATGTTTTTGTATTGGTTGATTTGGTACTTTGTTGACGACTATAACTTTAACTTCAGTTATGATTTGTTTCAAAGCTTTGAGAAGTGCTAGAGAGCCAAACAAATGAATCCAAAAAAATTTTCAAACTGATGTGGCAAGGGTTTTTAAATTTTTTTTTTTTTTTTTAAAATATAATTCTCTCTCCCTTGTCTGCCACTCACGGTCAGTTTGAAAATTTTTCAAGGTTCATTTGTTTGGCTCCCTAGCACTTCTCCAGAGCTTTTGCTTTGTTTGTAAAAGCTTTTTGCTCGCGACTTTTTATCAATGAATGAGAATGAAATGCTTCCCTTTCAAAAATTCCCTTTAAAAAAAAAAAGCGAAATTTTTGATCACCTAGGGTTAGAACAAAGGCAGTTGAATAAATAAGATGTATGAGGATATATATACAAGCAAAATTCAAATTTGAATAAACATAATAACAAGTAATCCTTTCATTCTTGCGCTTCAAAGTCAAAGATCCTTGATCTTTTAGGGTAGTTTTGATCATCACTAGACCAATCACGACCTCTCTTCAAAGTAACAGAATGCATGTATTCATCCAATATTGCATTTGGGTCATCAAGTATTACATGAATTCCACACTCCTTCACTTCAAAGTATTTCCCACCCTCGCACTTCATCTCTATTTCCATTCCACTTGCTATTTTACCTTCAATCCATGAATAGGGCATATAGAATCTCCAGGAAGGATAATCTTTATGAAATCGATCAACCGAGAAATTGGACATTATCCTAAAGCTACTGTTAATGTAGAGAGAGATGTTCTGGCCCTCGTGCGGTACTGTTTCTTGTATGGGTGCAAAAACAGCACAAAAAAGCAACCCCTTGATTTGATCATTTAGAAGAGAAGGTATATGAAAGGATATCGAAGATCCAATTCTCTTATGCCTGAACCAATTTGGAACCTCACCACCGGGGACCACAGTTACATGAAAGTACCGGCCACCACAATTGGACAAGTACTGTTTCGAAAGAGAAAAAAAGTTCACATCATAAAATATGGTTCGGCAAAGAGAGAGAGAGAGAGAGAGAGAGAGAGAGAGAAAGAGAACCTGGAGAAAACTCTTCCTCAAATCATATGGTAGACTGTCACAACTTTTATGGTAAAAATGTGCCCATAAACTTCCCTTATTCGGCATGTCTGGGAGTCTCTGCAATGATGAGCAGCCTCTTGCACACAAGATTTCTAAACATGCAGGAAGTTTTGAAATTGATTCGAGACTCACACAGTCCTTCAACAAAAGTACATATAATTGAGGAAGTTGACCGATGCAATGAGGCAGTGTACAGAAATTGTTTCTTGATAAATTCAAATATTTAAGTGAAGATAAACTCTCAAGATCATTAGGAATCTCATCTTCAATCAAATTGCAACCACTGAGATCTAGTTCTCTCAAAGAACATAATCCAAAAACAGAAGTTGGTAACAAACTTCTAGGTTTCGTGCATTTTGGTGATATCCACGACAAGAACCGTGACATCCAATATTTTGAGGATTTCACTTTACATCCTGATAATGATACCGTTTTGAGGTTCTTTAAAAGACCAAAAGAGTATGGTAATTGCTTAATAGAAGTTCCATTTACAAGCAGCTCATTTAAAGTAACCATATTTCCCAATTGTTTGGGTAACTTGTCAATTTTTAGGCAGTCAGACAAGTTAAGAGTCTCTAAAGATTCTAAGTTGGAAATACTTTCGGGAAGATTCTTCAAGTTTTTGCATCCTTGTAAATTCAATAAAACAAGATTTTTCAAATGTCCAATAGACTCATGTACCTTAATTAAGCTCTTGCAATCTTCAAGTATGAGTATCTCCAAATGTGGGAGTTGTAAGAAGTTTGGTGATTTGGTGAGACATTTGGAACTTTTGAGATTAAGGACTTTTAACTTGTTGAGTATCTGCCGAAACACAATCAAATGAAAAAAGAAAAGAAAAGAAATTCATGTAAGTTATTCATTCAACATTGATAAGGAAATAAAAGGTAATGTAAGATTTGTCATACTTTGATCTCCATACAAACTCGTTTGGCATTACTGTGCTGCATGTCGAGGACAACAAGGTTCTCGAGATGAAATTTTGGTGGTAAAAATTCCAAAGGACACTTATGCCAGTGAAGCCATCTTAACTCTTTAGAAATGTGTTCATAGCATCCTGTGAGATGTACACCATCAATTTGGAGCAGTCTCAAATTTTTCATATTTGCAAATGCTTCAGTTGTAAATTGTACATCTTCAAGTGCAGGTAGGTTTAGCTTTAAACCCTCTATTGCTTCTGATCCCTGGCAACATAGCTGGGTTAGCAATGCATATTCACATCTTGTGTGAAGATAGAACAACTTCAAATTAGAGGTGACCTATATTTTCACCATAATTAAATAAAAAAACTAATGTGATTTAGATAAGATCATAATTTCTTAAACATGATTGCATTTTTTTTTTACTATAGTAAAGAATCGTATGTTTGATTGGTATGAGAATTGTTGGATTTAAGATCTTAAAGTTATGAGTCACGTTGATAGAATATTCATGCTATATCCATGTTTGGCATAAAGACAAAACTCTCGTACATTCTTTCATAACATATATATATATTATTTTTATGTATATGTGCATGTATTTATATAATATTAATGCATCTGCCTCTTACCAGATGTTTGTTAAGCACATTTAAGACATCCTCGTGAAATAATAATCTACTACGTTTTCCTGGATCTTTGGGTGCCATTTCGCGAACAATCTCTCTTCCCATATCACGAATCAAATCATGCATCCTCAACTCATTTCTTTCATTAACTATCAGGAGGGACCTTTGAATGAGAATGCTGATACCAATATCCGGAAAGAAACCACATCCATCAAGAACTTTGCTGGCATATTCTTTTTTTGTACCGATAAAGAAACATGCTATATCAAGGAACATGTCCTTCAGTGCACCATCTTCTAGTGAATCAAAACTTATTTTGAGTACTTTTTGAATCTCTTTGTGAGGAATTTTTTGCAATTTTTCCAATGCACTTTTCCATTCAATAATACTTCTTCTTGATAGATAAGAACCCAAAACTTCAATAGCTAGTGGAAGTCCTCCAACATAATCCACTACATCAAGTGAAAGCTTTTTGTAATCTTCTGTTAGATTGGTCATCCTGAATGCATGCCAACTAAATAATTGAAGAGACTCCTCACGATTCATTTCTTCAACCTTATATTTTTTATCTACTCCTAATTTAGCCAGCAAATGTTCATCTCTTGTTGTTGCAATGACTCTACTTCCTGGGCCAAACAAGTCAAAGTTTCCAACTAACGAATTAAGTTGTTTCAAGTTATCCACATCATCCAGAACAACAAGAACTTTTTTGCGACAAAATCTTTTCTGAATCAAATGTATTCCACCATCAACATTGTCAATCTTCCAATTCTTCGTTTTCAAGATATCATAAAGAAGTTGTTCTTGTAAATGAATCAAACCATTTGGTTGTTCTGAAATTTCTTTAATATTTAAAAGAAAGCTGCTTCCTTCAAATCCATGGCATATTTCGTTATAAACAGCTTTTGCTATTGTTGTTTTGCCTATTCCACCCATCCCATAGATGCCCACAATACCAACATCACTTGTTCCAAGATTTAATAAAGTTTTCATCTTTTCAACACGAGAATGCATTCCTATAGGGTGCATGGCAACATGCAAGCAAGCTTGGTTCACTTTACACAAAATTTCTTCAACAATCTTCTCGATGAACCTTGATTCATACCTGATCATTATAGTTCAAATAGAAATACAATAAGAATATAAGCACAAGAAATGAAAAATAAGAAACCAAATTATTTTTATGTAATGGTAAACAATTATGTTAAATCAACTCTATTAAGAATATCATTTCAAAATATTCCTATATAATTTCTTATCCTATCCGATAACATGCCATAGAACAATTTTTATTTTTCCTTTTCGGAAAAGAAGTCATTAATAATATCATTCCTCTCGAGTGTATGAAATTTGATCCAAAAGGCTATCCTAACACTTAATAATTATAGATTTGAGATCTCACTCTGATCGATTTATAATACTTTCTTCAAAAAAAAAAAAAAAATCAAAAAACAAAGGTATGGAGTAATTTTCTCATATGAAAGAATTGATAATGTTTTGGTAGTTTGGGGGGACATTGTCACAATTAAAAATTTATGAGGGACATTGTCAATTGAGTGGTAGTTTGAGGGCGATATGTAAACTTTTCCTTTTTATTTTTTTATTTTACTTTTTTAGAAATGTTATTTGATTGGAGTATAATTGTATTTTCAATGTTATTTCTATTGCCTATTTAATGGAGAAAGCTGACAAAAAGTCTTGAATTTAGAATAGACTTAAACTTGAGTCTTGGATATATCAAATTTAAAAACTAAAAAATCTTACAGTTAAAATGACAAAAAGTACCGGAGATCTTTTACTATCCCATTGATATTTCAAAAAGGACACAAAATTCCTCCAGAAAATTTCTGTCCTTTCAAAAATAGGCCACTACTATATATCTAAAACTCGTTTCACATTTTCATTAGGTTTGATGAAAATTTATGATAAATGTGAATGAGTAGTTCATAAATTTAAACAGAATTGATGATTCAGGAATCATCACAGTTTCATTACTCATGATCATTAACTAGGTTTGTCCAACTAAAGCATGCCAAATTAGTTTGAAATTCTTTTGATCGACAAGAACATACATTAAATTTGGATTTAAAATATTTTTCAAGGATTTTTTATTTTTTATTTTTTTTTTTAAATTTGTCAATCCATTTATGCTCAACTTTAATTTTTATGAATTTTGGTCTAACATAAAAGAAAAGAAAAAAAGAAGACATAAATGACATATCAAAAACTAAATGAAAAAGCACAGTAGAGCTTAACATAATACCCATTTGCAACGATTTGGAGATCCCAACCAGAATAGTTTGCAACTTCAGTAAGAGCTGCTCTCCACTTGTGTACTCTCTCCATCTCTGCTTGAAACTGGGTTTCGTGCCTAGCAAATGCTTCGGCAAAAGTTCCGGTTTGTTTTCGCACATCTGAAGGGTGTACGTCATAAAATATTGGAAGAAGAGTTTGGCCTATAGAATTCTTACAGTTCAGGATCTCCACAAGCTCATCAAGACACCAACATGAAGAAGCATAGCCTTCGGAGAAAACCACAATAGAAACTTTTGATCCTTGAATAGCTTTTATCAGTTCGGTAGAGATGTACTCTCCTCTAGGAAGTTCGTCATCATCTCGGAAGGTGTGAATTCCGACACGCACCAAGGCAGTATAAAGGTGATCAGTGAAAGTTTTGCGAGTATCTTTGCCTCTGAAACTCAAAAAGACATCGTAATTCCAACAAGGTTGGGAAAGTGATGAAAAGGTTTGAGCAGCCATGGATACGAAGGTACTTGCTGTAAAGTTGAAGTTGAGGTTGATTGAAAAAGGAGGCTCTTGTGAGTTAAAAAGGAGTCGGCAATCTGCAATCTGATATTGTCTAGCTGTTTGCAATTACCATCCACTTTCCTTCAATAGTTGTAGAGCAACTTGGTCATAACGACTGGACAAGTGACAACTACCACAATTTTAACATTGACGAAGACGAAGACTTGAGAGCCAAATTAAGGAATATTCAATCAACTCTCGCGTAGCCACTTGGAGGGTAAATCTCAAATATGTTTTTGTAGAAATTAAATGATAAAAGTGAAGAGAAATATTAGTTCTAAATTCTTTTTCACTATTAAGGAGGGCAAGTGAAAATATAAAATAGACTCCAAAATATACTTAGAGGGACGAGTAGGTGTTAACAAAAATTAATGCGGAATTAAAAATTAGAAACATGCAATAATAAATTACCAAAATATGTAAAGCAGTAAATTAAAGAGACACATATATTTTAGTGACGAAAACTCTTTAAAAGTAAAGCCTATTTGGGGCAGCCAAACTCAAGAAATCACTAAAAGAAAATTCAGATTACAGACACAAGAACACTTACAACACTTTACAAGTCCTAGGCTCTGTAAGATCAACAAGCTTCCTGCTTGTCTTCCTAGATCGACAATGTTTATCATATATTAATAAAAAATTCTTTCTTTTCTCTTTCCTCTAATAAAAAACGATTTTATCATCTCTCTTTCCATAAAATGAAAAATCAACCTCCTTCTTCTCCCTCTTTCTCTTCCCGCAACAATGAATGAATGCTTAACAATGAATGCTTTATTTTAGAACAATATGATGGTTAATAAGAAACTTGGTATTAAATGCTTCATTTTTTTTTTCTTTCTTAAATATGACAGTTAGAAAAAAAAAATACAAGATTAGAAAAATACATGAGCATTAGGAAAATAATTTTTTTTAAAAAATATGATCATTAAAAAAGACAAATATGTATATAAAAAAAAAAAGACCGATAAGAAATGACAAAGTTTAAAAAATATGATTGTTGAAGAAAGAATATTTAAATGGAATAGTGAAAGTGAATAGCTAAAATGCTAAGCCGGATGTAAGTACTTTAAAAAATGGAGTAACTAAAATAGAAAAGATGGTATTTTAGCTAAAATTTAGCTAAATATTTGTTGAGTTTGATGTAAATGCTCTTAGCACAATATAGAATTTTGCCTGTCAGTTGCTTAGAAAAACCGTGCTCTGTAGGGTCCTATACTCCTATATATAGGCAACTGAGAATTAGGTATCATTGCTGAAGTAGAAAACCTTATTATGGAAAATCCGCAGTAGCGTTTGGATGGCAGATGGTCTCGTTCGAACGTACTTGATACCCGTTCAAACGCGGCTAGGTTAAACTTCTTCTCTGACACCTCTCATCTGAACCCTTAGCGAAGACGCCCTTGCGAACGGAGCTCTCTAGATTCACTAGGTGCAACTCTTGTTCGGACTGCCTTGCAAACGTCCAGCAAACGAAGCTTTCGGGTTTTACTATGGACTACATCCTCTCAGACGGTCTATCGAATGCCCAAAGAGCTAAACATTCTGCCGAGAAGAAAATACACTTTTGGACACCGAATTAGCCAACTTAAACACTAACAAACTCTCCATTTACCAACTCGGTGGCAAAACCCAATTAAAACAAAAAATACTAAAACACATGATAGCAATTAACTCATCAAAAAAATGTTCTATGTTCTTCTTGACTACTCCCCCTTTTTTGTCACAAATTGACAAAAGAACTCAAGTTTCCTAAAACATTCACAAAACACATTACACGTATGTGGAACAAGAATACAAAAAAAAAAAAAAAAAAAAAAAAATTACATATACGAACAAAATTCAATTTTGAATAATCATATTAACAAGTAGTACTCTTTTATTCTTGCGCTTAAGAGTCAAAGATCCTTGATCTTTTAGGGCAGTTTAATTGATCATCACTAGACCAATCATTGCTTGGTCTGGCGCCATTGTCATCACGACCTCTCTTGGCGTTGGTGGATGCCATATCCATTGTACAATCTGTACAAGTATCAGAATCCACGTCTTCATCCATTGCATTTGGCTCATCAACTAGTACATGAACTCCACACTTGTTCACTTCAATGAAGCTTCCCGAAACCTGACAGTTCATCTTATTTCCATTCCACTTGCTATTTCAACTTTAATATATGAATTGGGTATATAGATTATGCAGGAATGATCGTCTTTACGAATTTCCAAAAAGGAAGGGCGGTTGTTAATGCTGTTAATAGAGAGTATCCCGAAAGGGCGGCTGTTAATGTTAATAGAGAGTACTACCGCGGACTTGTGCGGTGTTTCTTCTTTGGGTGCATAAACAGCACAAACAAGCAGCCCCTTGATTTGACCCTTGGGAAGAGAAGGTACATGAAAGGATATCGAAGATCCAATTCTCTTATGGCTGAACCAATTTGGAACCTCACCACCAGGAAGCACAATGCAATGACACCGGCCACTAAACTTGGACAGGTAATGTTTCGAAAGAGAAAAAAAGTTCACATCATAAAATGAGAGAGAGAGAGAGAGAGATAGAGAGAGATTAAACTTGCAGGAAGTTCTGAAATTGATTGGAGACTTGTACACTCATTCAACCGAAGTACATCTAATTTTGGAAGGCGACCGATGCAATGAGGCAGGTTAAGGAAACTGTTTCTTGATAAATTCAAATCTCTGAGTGAAGATAAACTCCCAAGATCAATATGAATCCTATCTTCAAATAAATTGCAACCACTAAGGTTCAATTTTGTCAAAGAACATAATCCAGAAACAAAAGTTGGTAGCAAATTTATAGGTTTCCTACATTTTAGTGATATCCACGACAAGAAACCTAACATCCATGATCTTGAGGATTGCCCTTTATATCCAGATAATGATACAATTTCGAGGTTTTTCAAGAGACCAAAGGAGTATGGTAATTGCTTAATAGCACTTCCATCTGCAAGCAGTTCCTTTAAGGAAACCATATTTCCCAATTGTTTTGGTAACTTGTCAATTTTTATGCAATAGACAAGTTAAGAGTCTCTAAAGATTCTAAGTTAGAAATGCTTTCTAGAAAATTCTTCAACTTCTTGCATCCTTGTAAATTCAATAAAACAAATTTTTTCAAATGTCCAATGGATTCATGTACCTCAACCAAGCTCGTGCAACCTTCAAGTATCAATATCTCCAAATGTGGTACTTGTGAGAAGTTTGGTGATTGGGTGAGACATTTAGAACCTCTAAGATTAAGCACTTTTAACTTGTTGAGTATTTGCCAAAACAAAATCAAATGAAAAAAAAAAAGGAAAAGAAAATTTCTTGTAACTTATTCATTCAACATTAATAAGAAAATGTAAGATTTGTTATACTTTGATTTCCTTACAAACTTGTCTGACATTGCTATGCTCTATGTCGAGGATAACAAGGCTCTCTAGATGAAAATTTGCTGCTAGAAATTTTAGAGGGCACTTATGCTAGTGAAGCCATCTCAACTCTTTGGAAAGGTGTTCATAGCATCCTGTGAGATATGCACCATCGATTTGAAGCAATCTCAAATTTTTCATCTTTGCAAATGCTTCAGTTTTCAATCGTACGTCTTCAAGTATAGGCATATTTAGGCTAAGACCCTCTATTGCTTTTGATCCCTGGCAACAATAGCTCAGTTAGCAATGCATATTCACATACTGTGTGAAGCTAGAACACCTTCAAATTGTAGGTTACCTAGATATTTTTTTCCATAATTAAATAAATAAATAAATTTACAGTTGTGAGTTATGTTGACAGAATATTCAAGCTATATCTATGTTTGGCAAAAAGACAAATCTCTCATGCATACTTTCATAACATATGTATATCATGTTTATGTATGTGTGCATGTATTTATATAATCTGCCTCTTACCAGATGTTTGTTTAGTACATTTAAGACATCCTCGTGAAACCACAGTCTACTATGTTTTCTTGGATCCTTGGGTGCCATTTGGCGAACAATCTCCCTTCCCAAATCATGAATCAAATCATGCATCCTCAACTAATTTATTTCTTTAACTATCAAGAGGGACCTTTGGATGAGAACGTTGATACCAACATTTGGAAAGAAACCACAACCATCAAGAACTTTTTTGGCATATTCTTTGTTAGTACCAATAAAGAAACATGCTATATCAAGGAATATGTCCTTAAGTGCATCATCTTCTAGTGAATCAAAACTTATTCTGAGTATTTTTTTAATCTCTTTGTGAGGAATTGTTTTTTGTAATTTTTCCAATGCACTTTTCCATTTGATAATACTTCTTCCTAATAGATAAGAACCCAAAACTTCAATAGCTAATGGAAGTCCTCCTACAGAATCCACTACACTAATAGAAAGCTTTAGGTAATCTTCTATTGGATACGTCATCTTGAATGCATGCCAACTAAAAAGTTGAAGGGACTCCTCACAATTCAGTTCTTCAACCTTATATTTTTTTATCTACTCCTAATTTAGCCTGCAAATGTTCATCTCTTGTTGTTGCAATGACTCTACTTCGTGGGCCAAACAATTTGAAGTTCCCAACTAACGAATTAAGTTGTTTCAAGTTATCCACATCATCCAAAACAACAAGAACTTTTTTGTGACAAAATCTTTTCTCAATCAAATTTATTCCTCCATCAACATTGCCAATCTTCCAATTCTTCGTTTTCAAGACATCAGAAAGAAGTTGTTCTTGTAAACGAATCAAGCCATTTGATTGTTATGCTATTTCTTTAACATTTAAAAGAAAGCTACTTCCTTCAAATCCATGGCATATTTCATTATAGACAGCTTTTGCTATTGTTGTTTTGCCTATTCCACCCATCCACTGGATGCCCACAATACCAACATCACTTGTTCCAAGATTTAATAAAGTTTTCCTCATCTTTTCAACACAAGAATGTATTCCTATAGGGTGTATGGCAACATGCAAGCAAGCAAGCTTGGCTCACTTTACACAATTTCTTCAATAATCTTCTCGATGAACCTTGATTCATACCTGATCATTGTAGTTCAAATAGAAATAAAAGAAGAATATAAGCACAAGAAAAGAAAAATAAGAAACCAAATTATTTTTATGTAATGGTAAACAATTAGGTTAAATCAACTTTATTAAGAATATCATTTCAAAATATTCCTATATAATTTCTTATCCTATCCAATAACATGCCATAGAATTACTTTTAATTTCCCTTTTCGGAAAAGAAGTCATTAAGTACTGTTTCGCGGAAAGTATGATGCAATATCATTCCTCTCGAGTGTATGAAATTTTATCCAAAAGGCTATCCCACTCTTAATAATTCTAGAACTTGAGATCTCACTCTAACAGCCATGATCTATATATATAGGCTTTCCTAAAAGAGAAAAAAATCTATATGGAGTGGTAGAGTGGGCAATGAACACAATTCCATCAACTAATTCAACCGAAGAACTAACGTTTCGATGTATGATTATTTTGTATATTAAGCAAATCAAGTTTGAAGAAAATCCAAATGGGAAGCTAGAAATGGGTAATTACTTGGAGTGAACCCAAAACGAGCTTGGATTGGTGGGTTGGTGGTGGCAGGCATGGAGTGGAAGTGGAATTTGGGGTTTGTGGGATTTGTGACAAAGGTAGGAAAATAAATTGTTAAAAATTGTTTATTGGTATTTAGTGTTTTACCTTCAAAACTTTAGTTTTTGAATGCTTTCTTCTTGAGAAATGCTAGGAGTACTAAATCTTTTATCAAGAAATGGATACCAAAATGATGTGAACCTTATTCATTGAAAATTATCAAAACAATTAATAAGTTCTACATCATCTTATTTATTTCTTGGTAAAAGATCTAGTATTTGAAATATATTTTGTACTAGAAACAGCAAACGAGCCACCAAGTTATTAGAACATTCCTATTATAGGGTGGTGGCTTGTTAATTGTTGTTAAGGAGGGTCGCAAGCCGCTAGTTTTGTTATGTTTGTTTTTTTTTTTTTTTTTTTTTTTTTTTTTTCTACCATTTTAGAAATGTTATTTGAGGAGTACTATAATGTTATTGACTTAAACTCGAGTCTTGAATATATCAAATTTATGAAATTAAATCTTAAAGTTAAAATGACAAAAGAAATATAGGAAAGCTTTTACCTGATTTCCCTTCGATTAATTCTTAACCATATAACATGATCAATGTCGTATAATACGTACATGTGGTAACTTATATTAACTTTTACCGCTATTTGGGAGGTTTTCACTCTTTAATTATACTTATTTCATATCTATTTGAAAATTTGCTTGTTCAACAACTTTACATAAGTCATAAGTGAGATTCAAAGGTATGGGGTAATTTTCTCAGATGAAAGAGTTGAGCAATATTCTCTTGTTTATTCTCTCAGATGAACTTCAATTACTACTCGGTTTGCTCCTAGTCGATAAATTTGTAATTGTTTACAACAAGAGCTATGCCACTTTCCAATACACGTTTTTATGTAAGACCCAACACATAAAATATTTAATTTAAATTATGGTGACTTGACAGAGTCAAGGCTCAAACAGTCAAACTCATGACTTCTGGCTTTGATATCATGTTAAATCCCCACTTATCCTAAAAGTTTAAGTTGAAATGAATAGGTAAATTTAATCATTTAATTAATACTTTAACAATTACTCATCAGTAACTAGGTATGTCCAACTAAACCATGCATTTCGAGAATAATTAAAGCACACAAATTGAATGAAGAGTCCCACATTGAAAAGACAGAAAGTGAAGTTGGCATTTATAAGGTCCAACATATTTTAAGCTATTAAAAAAACTTGGTTATATACACTATACAGTACGTATAGTGTCCTAGTGTATAGTCCTAGTAAAACAAATAATGCATGTCCTTATTTGTTTAGGACATGTATTTACTACCGTTAGGATTGCTAAAGCCCACATTTGAAAAAAAAATCATAGTAAAGTAAAAAGTTGTTCACCCACATTTGCGTAGGGTTGCACGTACACACAAATAAAAAGAAAAAGAAAAAGAAAATCATTTGCCTTCACAGAACACTTCAAACCTCAACTCCTCTTAGTCTGACTGCGTGGAATTGGAAATAAAGCTTTGCAATGCCATTCAAAATTCCAATTCTTTTAGATTTGGAATCAAGCTGAATTACTATTCTGATGTTGGACTGCCAAAAAACAACTGATGACAAAAGTTGAAAATAGTACTTATGAGAAAAGGTAACAAAATATTTTCCATAAGAAGGAAACTCGAAAAGACTTGTTTAGGGTTTAGGAGGCCCATTTCCACTACCCAACCTCAATTCTGCCTCCAACTTTGGTCTCCAATTGGACCCCCTTATAATTTGAATTATGCCAAATTTCATACAAAAGCTCGATTGTTCACTTCAGAGGTCTGACTTGTATGCTACCATCACTGAGTATCCTCCCCACAGATTTTCTAACTTTTGCCTTGCCTAGAAGATAACAAAAAATCCATAATGGACTATAAGTCCTACTCACGTAAACCCTTACAAAATCCTGGACACCAATGAAGAGCACTTCCAGACATCAAATGCAACTCAATAAAAATGGCCTCATCTTCAGCAATATCAAACCAATCCGAGAAAACAAATAGGAAACAGTAAATTTAATCATTTAATTAATATTTTAACGCACCCATCAAACTAGCTCCCATGCAGAACTCTCCACGAAAAACAACTCCAAAAAAAAAAAAAAAAAGAATACTTGAAAAGGATGCTACTTTATAGATGCCATAACCTTCTCATAAGCTAAGGAATAAGACCCCAAATGAAAATGAACCCAATTTCAGAAACCGCCACAACATACAGAAAACGAACCCAATTTCAATCTGGCAAAGCTAACAACAAAATACAATTTCTAAATCTAGTTTAGCACCAATGGATTCAACCCATTCAAAATCGCTTAAAATTTACTTACAACGCGCTTGCCCTCCTTCAAATAAATTCAACAATTAGAAGCTGAGCCCAATTCGAATCAGAAGCGGAATCAAAACAAATAATAAGAAAGCGATGAGAGAGAGAGAGAGAGAGAGAGAGAGCATACATAGGTGTTGAGCTGGCGGATGAAGCTGGAGAAGTTGTTGTGCTTGAAAAAGGCCGGGAGGAGGACCCGGGCAAACTCAGGCGGGTTCCACACCACGAAGCTCGTCTTGTTTTGGCTCCACGACACGATCTCGTCCGTCGTCGAGTCGTCCACCATGTCGTATGTCTTCATCAGAAATGGCGCCGGACCGCCTCCCCCTCCTCCTGCGCTCCCGCTCGTCGTCGGAGCTCCGTCCATTTTCAGGTCTCGGAATCCTCGGGTTTGGATTTGGATGGATGGTTGTGGGCGCGATTAATTAATTGACTTCAATTGTGTGTTTGACACTTCAGACAAATGAGGCGGTGGTAAAAGTTGTACGATGGAGGAGGACCTGTTGACTTTTCT
>NC_081544.1:28952963-28956965 GCF_901000735.1 Corylus avellana | reverse complement strand
GTGAGAACCAGAGAGTAATGGAGTGAGAGAAACAGAGATCGGAGAAGAGGGAGTGTGACAGAGCAAGAGGCAGAGCATGCATCGGTATGGCTCACCATCTCCAATCAGCTGGATTTTCGCCCGAATTTTCGGGATCCCTTCGTATCCGATCAATCCTTTTCAACAATTCCCGAATTTTCAGCCAAAAAATCCGGTGTCAGGCAAAAAGGTTGTAGCACCCTTCTAGGAGGGGCTCTCTCTGACTCTCATCTCCATCTTCACCACGGAAGCAAGGGCTTCTAGGGCCTCAACCACAACTCTCCTCTCTTCAAATTTTCTTTCAAAAAACCACCGCCACCTCTGCATTCTCAGAAAATCAGAACAGAGGCGTGGAGACCAAAGACAAAGAGCTCAGTACGTGAAGCTTAAAAATGGAAACAAAATTTTGTCTTTCAAAATAGCAGCAGATGCGTAAGATGTGAAAGAGACACAAACAAAAGAATTTGGCCTTTGCTAAAACGTGGACAGTAAAAGCAACAAAGAAGGAGAGTTCTTGTCTCACATGGGACTAACTAGAGGAAAAGAATACCAGCTTTAAAGAGCTGGTGCTCCACGTCAAGAGCGGAGCTGAATTTTTAGGAGAGCCAAAGTTTTGCCCATTGGACCAGTAGCACTATTTTCTTTCCTTAGTTTTTATTTTCCTTTTGTTGTACTTAGTGTTTAGCATTTTGATCATGGAATTTATTTTCATGATTATGAGTGACTAATCTTTTTAGGTAGGGCTATGTGTGAAACTTAATATTTTTATTATGTGTTCTTGAAACTGTGTTTAATGTTCTTCATAGATTAATGATTGGATGTTGGGAATGATTTTAATTTGAGAACGATTCTATGTTGACAAATTGTTTTTGATTCATTATCTTTTTACGTTTATATCAAATGCTTACTTTTTGTTTGAATTTATAGTGAAAATTGAATACACCCTTTGCTTTTGTTTCTAATTTTGTAAATGGTGCCTTTTGTAGACCAGTGGTTCGTTATATGGTGTATTGAGTTGCTTTATCTTGGCCTTTAAAGCTGCTGACTTCTTAGGTAAGTTTCTCTATTAAATTTGGTCAATACATTTGACTTAGATGATATTCTCAATGTCTTGAATAAGCTAAATGGTGAATTTGAACCAAAAAGAGAGTTGATAGCATTGCTTTATTCTACTGTAGTAGAGCTTTCATAATTGCATTAGCACCTGACTTGCCTATTATGGTTGTTGGGCACTTTTTGTTTGGCATAGGATCCGACTGGTAATACGCATCATATTTTTTTTAATCTTAAAGCTATATAAAAAGTAGCTTCTTTAGCTTACTCTTTGTTGAGGAAATAGTATTTTTCAACTTGATATAGTGCATTTTCATTTTATGGTGCAAAAGAAATGCATAGAAATGCCTCCGGTCTCCACTTTAAAATTGGTTAAGAGCATTCTCTTTCCAAAGACCACAGCAGAGACTCTACTACTAATTTGGGTTTACTTCTCCGCATTGTGGACGATCAAAATGAAAAGATAATCTTATGCCTACTAATAAATGAAGCTTCTTTATGATTGGATATTTTTATATAAACTTCAATATTTCCTATTTCTCCATGTTAATTTTCATCATTTAGGTTCTTCCTTGTTTAGTTTTAATGGACGCATGTTTGTTTCTAATTGCAGCATTGATGATTGAGAATTAATATTTAAATAATTTGATAGATAGAGACCAAACCATATTACCCAAAGTAGAAAGTCATATAAGATTTTTTTTTAATCTAAATTTAGTCGCATATGACTATTTGCCAAGTATTAGTTACTTGACACATGAAAAAAAACATTTTTAATTGTAAACTTACTATGTTTTATTTGTCTTATAGATCTTTTATATAAGTTTCTCTTTTTTCAGCATGACTTCGTTTGTGGGAAGAAGTTTATAGAGAAATTGTGGGAAGTAATTCCCCAATTCTTGAGTTTTATTTTATGCCTACAAATTCCACTTTCTAATGTTGTTATTTTCAAAAAAAAAAAAAAAAAAATGTGCAATGAAACTTGCAGTAATAGTTAGTTCATTATAAATTATATCGTCATCCCATACTGTGAATCAAAACACATGCCTTGAAACTGAAGGAGGCTAGAGCAATGCCCATACACTATTTCTCTCTCTCTCTTTTTTAAAAAAAAAATAATAATCGATTTATTTATATAGCTATAATAAAAAAATGCATTTAGCTTGCTATTCCTCTTTCTTTTTTTGCTTCAAGCTCTGTTTCCTATCTATTCATTTTGTTCGTTTGCTAATATGGGTCTTTATCAAGAATGGTTATCTGCTTGTCAACTAAAGCTATCTAACAATCTATTAGCAAAATTTATATGTAACTTTCAGATTTTGAAGTTGAAACTGAAAAAAGGTAATTGCTCTAAGTGTTAGTTTTTTATAGTAGCCTAAAAAAAGGTAATTTGAACCCATTGGCGTGACTGGTAATTTTCAACTAATGACAAAAGCTACTATTTCCAATGATTGTTGTAGAATTTAACAATATGATTCAACATTGGTATTTTTTTTTTTTTGTATTGTTTTTTCTTTCTTTCTTTTGCTTTGGTGGGTAACATGATGAAATTATATCAGGCCGAAACTCGAGAGTTCATTTGGGAATTGAGCAACAAGGTGATGGCTGATCTCGGTTGTAACTGTGTATATTAGGTGTTCCAGCAACTCTTTTGGGTTCAGAGTATCATGTCTTCGCTATATGCTGAACATGCATATAGAATTGAATTACGAACAATGTATGCGGGTTTTGAAAAGGAAGCACATCACACACAGAGAAAGAAATGTGACTAATGTGTGAGACTAAGTGTTAATTTCGATGAAGTTAATTATTGAGTTTTTCCTACCAATCCAAGCAAGTCATTTGTATTTACTTTTATGTTACAATAATGTCAATGTGCATGTACTCTTTGATGCTAAAATAAATTTTCATTCAGAACTGTTACTTGACTTTTTGTTTATCTTGGCGTATTGCAGAAGGAGAAGGAACACGTTGAGGGTTTTGCTCCTAAGGTTAGATTTGAATTTTGATGGCGTTGATGAGAATTTTGAATTTTTAGCCTAATTTTAAACTCTAATGCTTTTTGAGGTTTGTTTTGCTGTTGGGAAATAAAAGAAAAGAAAGCAAAGGAAATAAGAGAAATGAAATATGTCCCACCCTCACTATGTAACCATTTATTTTCTATTTCCTTGAAGCATGGGTATAATTTATTATGTGTTTGTCTGTATATCTTTCTGGTTGACATGCAGAGTCACATGGCAGTAAAAATATTCAAAAAATATGAAGACATGCTTTTAAACAGTTTGATGAGATATAATTTGATAAATTTGACCGCGCAATAATCGTTTCCATCTCAATACTTTTACGATGTTCAACAAAGTTTGATCTCATTGTCAATGTGTTTGACTCAAAATGAGGAGATTAGTTTATATAGTTACTTTATTTAATTTGTTTTGATATGTATTGGTAAGCATATTACATGTATGATGAGTACTTGCTTAATGATTGATTATATATCTTTGTAAAATTCTTTTTTTGGTTAGATTGTATGGTCTTCATTGTAGTATCTTTTAAGTTCTATTACAATGAGATACCTTAATAGGAGTTTGGTGCATGTACTAAGGCATGGGTAGCAAAAATGAAATCAAATAGGAGATCAAGCAGGAACTTAGTACTTAAGGACAAAAACATACTCTCCCATTTGTGGTTATAATGTGCTTGCCATTTAGATTAACTTTTATTTGCAGTTTATTTTTTTGTTGTATATTGTACCTAATCACTTTTGTAACGTTGTGTTATCATTTTATTTGTGTAAAAATTTAAATATGCTCTTTTATTAATAATTTAGATATTTACTTTATGTCATAAATACTTTGTATATATGGTTTTGAGTTTGAATGTTAAATAACAAATTATATCTATTCTTATTAACTTTTTATTATAATTTTTTTA
>NC_081544.1:28948282-28952863 GCF_901000735.1 Corylus avellana | reverse complement strand
GGGAAAATAAATCTCAGATTCATACTTGCTAGGCACAGATCTATAGATATGTTGAAGATCCGCCACCATCGGTCCACCAATGCGCTGCCACACGCCTTCGCCAGTTTCTGCCCTCGCCTCCACGTGCTGCCGCTGCCATTGTTGGAGCTACACGCTCCTCAGCCGACAAATCAGATGCCTCCGAGTCTAGATCCGAAGAAATCTCAGCCATCCATGCTTCCACGCGCCCTCACGCACCTCAGGAAGGCTCTGTTAGAGAGTCACTCACCTCCCATGGTGTCCACGCGTCGGGAGGGACTCACAACGCGCCGGCAAATCCTCCCACGCGCGTCCACACGCCAGCAATCCCTTGGCACTCTGATGCACGCGCTTCACGCGTCTAAAAAACCCTAGCTAGGGTTTGGCGCGTGTGGTGCACCCGAGGCGAGTGGCCACATCGTCTGGCACGTGCACCACACGCCCCAGGCTCTTCTCTTCTTCTACATGCTGCCACGTGTCCCTCAGAGAGCTTGCCACATCAACCCTAGCCCTCTGCCACGTGTCAAAAAAAAATCAAACTCATATGGATCCAATATTTTTGACCCGATCCAACGGGTTAGAACCGGATCGTCTCTTTTGAGCCAGACCAACCCATTCAACGGTCCATGGGTTTCGACCATTTTGGCCCATGTAATCGGCCCAATCTAGCATATCCTATTCAAGACCCAACTCCATCAAGTTGGCCCAAGTCCTCCAACAGCCAGGCAGTAGCCTGCTGCCGTCTACCTTCCACCGTCCTCCGCCACCGGCAGCCACCACTCCGGTGACTTTTCCGGCGAACAACAAAAAAATTCTCTTTCTTTTTCCCAGACTCAAGCTTACACCTTGAGTTTGAGGGGAGATGTTAGAATATTTGATATTATTTACTTTATTATGTTTTCTTACATATTCTAGGATTTAATCTATGGTTTCTTGCCCACTACTTCTTCTCTATCTATAAATAGAGAGCTATGTAAACATATCATAATATAGAAGAGAATAATACAATGTAGTCTATAGCTTCCTCTCTCTCTCTCTTCTCTCTCTTTCTTTCGCTCTCCACAATATATTCAACAATATATTTAACACAAACTAATTTGGCATGCTTTATTAATCATTCTTGAAATGCATGGTTTAGTTGGAGAAACCTAGTTAATGATGAGTAATGAACAGCGATGACTCCTAAATCTTCATTTCTGTTTAAATTTATGAGCTACTGATCATCATTCATGTTTATCATAAATTTTCATTAAACCCAATAAAAAGGTGAAACGAGTATTGGATATATAGTTGTGGGCTATTAATTTTGAAATACGAGTGGGAAAATCGCATATCTCCTGTTGTACACAGTTGCTAATTAAGTAGTAATCGAAGTTCATCTGAGAGAATAAAATAGATTGATCAATTCTTTCATAACCTGAGAAAATAACGCCATGCCTTAGAATGATAGAATGTTACGGGTTTATGACCCGGTAATAGTATTCTATGTTACGGAGGCCCGTAACATAGAATCTCGTGTAAAGTTGTTGAACAAGAACAGTTCCCTTTTTTTTTTCTTTTTTTTTTTTTGGAATAAACTGCTCTCATTCGACAACAACAACGAGTACAAAGATTATAATAGGGAATACAAGGGAATACAAAGAGAACAGCAACAGGAAACAAAAAGAAAATACATGCTTAACAGAAAAAACAGATTTTGCCATACTTCTAGCACCTCAAAGTCCTGGAAAGAAGAAGTAACCTGCGGATGCAGCTAATAATAGCCGCGGCGCACTTTGATGGATAAAACAAAAACCCCTATAAACTTAAAACTACACAAGCTTCCAAGGAAACTGTGAAGATTAAGAAACATAAAAAGAAAGAAAAATAACAAGTGCTAGGGAGCTAAACAAACGAACCCTGAAAAATTTATAAACTGATCATAAGTGGCAGACAAGGGGGAGAGAGTTGCATTTTTTTTTTTTAATTTAAAAACTATTGCCACGTCAGTTTGAAAATTTTTCTAGAGTCATTTGTTTGGCTCTCTAGCACTTCTCAAAGCTTTGAAGCAAATCATAGCTGTAGCTAAAGTTATAGTCGTCAACAATATATCAAATCAACCATTACAAAAACATCCGCTAACCCGTGACTATTCATCAGGTTTAATATCAGATCTGCACCAAACAGACACATAATCCAATGCATAGGTATCGTTTATTCCTCAACCCTAAGAACAAAGAAACCCTAAGCTGAAACTCATCCTCCTCGACCTCGAAAGCTAGGATATCGATCACATCCACAACCCAAAGGTCTGGACCAAAAGCAGATACCCCACATAGCATCAAAATACAAATGGGCAGAACAAAGAGATATGATAGAGCTTTATTATAAGCAAAAAACATGAAAGAAAAACGTACAGGAAAATAAAAGGACAAAACGGAAATACAACCAAATAAAAAGGAACAAACAGAAAAATGTACAGGGAAAAAAACCAACGGAAATACAAGCAAATACAGGTAAAAACAAAAATACAACCAAAGGAAACAACAGGAAAAACACACTATACGGATGACGACAGCTGGGAGGAAGCCAATCGCGTGCTGGCCGGAAACCGACGCAGAAGGTGGTGTTGAAAGCTCATTGCGGGGGGACATGTGAAAAGACCGGCAGCTGACGGTGGGCGGCAAAGCGGACGCAGAGGAGATCAGCGGCGCACTCAAAACGGGTGGGAGAGTTTGAGTGAAACCCCAAGGGCGACACCCACACATAGTGCCAAACAAGCAAAAAACCAAACAAACAAATAGGAAATAAAAACACCAAAACCCAAACAAACAGGAAAAACAAGAAGCAAAAAAACGCAGGAAATAGAACCAGGAAAATAAAAGGCAGAAAACACGCAAACCCCAAAAAAGAAGCCTCGACGGAAAGAAAAAACACCGGAGGAAAAACTGACCGGAACATGACCGTGTCCGTGCCTAAGAAAAGTCAACAGGTCGTACAGGTTTTACCACCGCCTCATTTGTCTGTCATATATATATATATTGCTCTTTTATTATTTCTTTTGCAGGTTTTAGTATTGGCAAAGAGTGGTGGATCGAGTTTATTGGTTAATTGTTTAATTGTTTAAGGGATTACAAATTCTGGATGCACAAGGATACTTTTAGATTTTTAGGGTAACTTCATTATAGAATTCATAAAATCCTAATAATTATTTTTTGAATTAATGATGCATATGTTATGGATCTTTTGCATTGATAATATATATTAACATGCAAGATATAATGGCCTTAAATAATCAGGTTTCTATAATATGGATTTTGGCTTTGTGTAATGTCGGCCAAGGTCACTAACCCTCTTCTTGGAGATTTACAGTAGAATTTTCAATCTAGATTTGGAATTGAAACCCTTATAAAGAATTCTTTTGAATAAAGAATTTGATGCATTGGACCCCATTAAACCCTATAAGAATATTGATTATAGAATCCATGTATTGACCAAGATACAAAAATATTGATTATAGTTAAAATTAAATTCATTTTCCACATGTTTGAGTTTGATCAGTTTGATTTGAGGAAAATTAACCTGTCATGGTCTTGAATGTATGAAACTCGGACATGTGGAAAAGCATTTACTTTTTAACTATAATCAATATTTTTTTGTCTTCGTCAATACATAACAACACTATAATTAATTAGTTTTCCCAACCAGCTGCCACTTGCCAGGTAATCAGGGCCAAGTAATTCATATAAACTATATATATAATTTATCATATTCAAATTCGAAAGCTGCAACTTGTAATATAAAATATATTCTTTATGCCATTCGTATCTTAGGGGTTGTGCAAATCTAACTAAAAGCTAATTAGGTGTGGAGCATTGTGATTGTGAGCTTGAGTGCTCTGCCAAAGAAACTTCTCCAAATTTTCCACACGGTTCAAGCTTTTTGTTCACATCCAGCTTTAGAAATCTAAAGCTGAAAGTCCCTTTTTTTTTTTTATGTATTTATTTATTTATTTGGAGAATGTTTCCACCATTAAATAAGCAGGATTGAGCGTGCTTGACGGTGCCTAATACCTAATGCTTGTTGCAGAACATGATTGAGTGTCTTTAACCATGTGATCAGACTTAAGCTTCATTATTTGGTTTGCAAAATGTCTAGTTCATTAAAAAAAAAATAGCTACTACTGATAATAGAAGAGTATAAAATAGAATATCTATTTCTATTCCTTAATTTGGTAACAACATACATGTAAAAATTGGAATTGAATAAAAATTACGAAAAACTTCATTTTTTTTTTTCAAACTCAATAAAATAATAATAATAATAATAATAATAATAATAAAAAGGTATTTGTTTAATAAGTCTCTAAGTCAACCCTCCAAAATTTTTAAATCCCTAAGTTTTTTTTTTTTCTCCGAAAATTTACTTCATGTGTCAATGGAAATGACAATAAAATTCATGCCGTCAAAAAATTTTAATAGCCGTTAATTAAATTCAAAATGCACCGTTTCACCTCATTAAAATATTAATTTTTTTATTAATTTAATTTAAAAATAAATCTAAAAATTAAAAAATTAAAAAATT
>NC_081544.1:28937854-28948262 GCF_901000735.1 Corylus avellana | reverse complement strand
CCTTTTTTTATATATATATATTTGTTTTTAATTTTTTATTATTTTGTTTTTTATTGATTTTTAAAAGTAAAATAATAAAATAGTTTTTTTTTTTTAATACGCCATGTGGCGGGTTGATGGCCTTAGGATCTCTAAGAAGAGATCCTAGCCACCAACTGGATCCTCTTTAGTCCATTTTGGACTAGAGAGGATCCTTGTCCGAGTTTATTAGTTAATTGTTTAAGGGATTACAAATTCTGGATGCACAAGGATACTTTTAGATTTTTAGGGTAACTTAATTATACAATTCATAAAATCCTAATAATTATTTTTTGAATTAATGATGCATATGTTATGGATCTTTTGCCTTGATGATATATATTAACATGCAAGATATAATGGCATTAAATAATCAGGTTTCTAGAATATGGATTTTGGCTTTATGTAATGTTGGCCGAGGTCACTAACCCTCTTCTTGGAGATTTACAGTAGAATTTTCAATCTAGATTTGGAATTGAAACCCTTATAAAGAATTCTTTTGAATAAAGAATTTGATGCATTGGACCCCATTAAACCCTATAAGAATATTGATTATAGAATCCATGTATTGACCAAGATACAAAAATATTGATTATAGTTAAAATTAAATTCATTTTCCACATGTTTGAGTTTGATCAGTTTGATTTGAGGAAATTTAACCTGTCATGGTCTTGAATGTATGAAACTCGGACATGTGGAAAAGCATTTACTTTTTAACTATAATCAATATTTTTTTGTCTTCGTCAATACATAACAACACTATAATTAATTAGTTTTCCCAACCAGCTGCCACTTGCCAGGTAATCAGGGCCAAGTAATTCATATAAACTATATATATAATTTATCATATTCAAATTCGAAAGCTGCAACTTGTAATATAAAATATATTCTTTATGCCATTCGTATCTTAGGGGTTGTGCAAATCTAACTAAAAGCTAATTAGGTGTGGAGCATTGTGATTGTGAGCTTGAGTGCTCTGCCAAAGAAACTTCTCCAAATTTTCCACACGGTTCAAGCTTTTTGTTCACATCCAGCTTTAGAAATCTAAAGCTGAAAGTCCCCTTTTTTTTTTTATGTATTTATTTATTTATTTGGAGAATGTTTCCACCATTAAATAAGCAGGATTGAGCGTGCTTGACGGTGCCTAATACCTAATGCTTGTTGCAGAACATGATTGAGTGTCTTTAACCATGTGATCAGACTTAAGCTTCATTATTTGGTTTGCAAAATGTCTAGTTCATTAAAAAAAAATAGCTACTACTGATAATAGAAGAGTATAAAATAGAATATCTATTTCTATTCCTTAATTTGGTAACAACATACATGTAAAAAATTGGAATTGAATAAAAATTACGAAAAACTCCATTTTTTTTTTTTTCAAACTCAATAAAATAATAATAATAATAATAATAATAATAAAAAGGTATTTGTTTAATAAATCTCTGAGTCAACCCTCCAAAATTTTTAAATCCCTAAGTTTTTTTTTTTTTTTTCCGAAAATTTACTTCATGTGTCAATGGAAATGACAATAAAATTCATGCCGTCAAAAAATTTTAACAGCCGTTAATTAAATTCAAAATACACCGTTTCACCTCATTAAAATATTAATTTTTTTATTAATTTAATTTAAAAATAAATCTAAAAAATTAAAATTAAATTTAAAAAAAAAAAAAAAAAAACGAGGGTGGAACTCCTGCTGGGGGTGGCGGCCACTGTGAGGTGGTTTGGCCAATCCCAAACGGCCGGTATAGGGGTGGCCGAACCACCCCCTGTGGCCCTGATAAAATTACTATTGAATTTTAATCCAATGATAATTTTAAAAAGTTACATCAATTTTGGAGAGACACAATAAAAACATGGGGTGATATTTAGCATTACTCAACAAGAAAATAAGAGGAAAAAAAGAATTGATGTTGAGAGGAAGTCTCGTTTTTTTTTAGCAAAGCCCTCGGTTTTTTAGTTTGAACAAAGCCATAGCGACAATGAGTGGGGCAATTATTTTGTTACCGATTTATAAAGAAAAATTTAGAGAAGAATTTTTAAGTTGATTTGAAAATATTAAAAGAAGGCACCTACAATATATATATATATATATATATATATATATATATATTGTTGTTGTTAAATTTCCTTGCTGGGAATTTTTATTGATTTTTGTATTGTCAATAATACAGAAAGTAGAATATTCTGAGTAATTTCTCTATTATAGTTTTTGTATTTCTCTAACTCAGGCAATTTAAATACTTAATTAAAATCATTACCGTTATCTCCTGCACGAGATGTAACCCCCCCCACAAAAAAAAAAAAAAAAAAAAAAGGTGGAAAGAAAAGGTGGGAATGGCACCAGTCAAAAGAAGCGGCATTCCTTCCTTCTTCAACGTTCGGTAAAAGTTTATAATATTGTTGACTTCACGCGCTATGCTGAGCTCCCTACCCTTTTCTTTTCATAGAACTTCCACCTCCCTTCCTTTTCTCTCTCTCGAGTTTTTTTTTTTTTTGTTTCAAATTGTGTTGTACGTGTTTTTGTAGTCTCTCACTCTTCTATAAAAGGATTGATCACGTAAAGGTGTGTACGGCATCCACCCTTCCTATTAACTCCAAAAGAGCCCTTTTGTGCAATCCAGTCAATTCCTCAATTTTAAGTTTACAACAAGCACCTGCTCATCCATGGCTGCTCAAACCCTTTCATCACCTTCCAAACCTCGTTGGAATTACGACGTTTTCTTGAGTTTTAGAGGTGAAGACACCCGCAAAAAATTCACTGATCACCTCTACACTGCCTTGAAACAAGTTGGAATTTACACATTCCGAGATGACGACGAGCTTTCTAGAGGAGAGCATATCTCTACAGAACTGCTCAAAACTATTCAAGGATCAAGGGTTTCCATTGTGGTTTTCTCTAAAGGTTATGCTTCTTCTAGTTGGTGCCTTGATGAGCTTGTGGAAATCCTGCACTGTAAGAATACTATAGGTCAAACTCTTCTACCCATATTTTATGATGTGGACCCCTCGGAGGTCCGTAAACAAACTGGCACTTTTGCCGATGCATTTGCTAGGCATGAAGACCAATTTCAAGCAGAGATGACAAGGGTGCAGAAGTGGAGAGCAGCTCTTACTGAAGTTGCAGGCTATGCCGGCTGGGATCTACAGAATATTGCAAACGGGTATTATACTATGTTAAGCTCTCTTGTGCTTTTTCATTCAGTTTTTGATACTTCATTTGTCTCTTCTTCTTTTTCTTTTTTTCTTTTTCTTCTTTTAAATGTTAGAAGAAAATTTATAAAAATTAAAGTTGAGCGCAGAAATGGATTAACAAAATTTAACGAAAAATTTTTCTAAAAATATTTTAAATCCAACTTTAATATGTGTTTTCGTGTCCCCAAAAGGTAGCTCAATCGGTTAGGAACCATGCCTCATGAAGCAGAGGCCACTAGTTTGAATCCCCCTTCCCCCTCTTGTGTGGACATGTAAAAAAAATAAAGTGTTTTCGTCAATCGAAACAATTTCAAACTAATTAATTTTGCATGCTTTATTAATCATTCTCGAAATGCATGGTTTAGTTGGAGAAACCTAGTTAATGATGAGTAATGAACTGCGATGACTCCTGAATCATCATTTATGTTTAAATTTATGAGCAACATAACGATCATTCACGTTTCTAATAAATTCTCAATAAATCCAATAAAAACGTGAAACGAGTATTGGATATATAGTAGTGGGCTATTAATTTTGAAATATCAATGGGAAAATGGCATATCTCTTGTTCTAAACAATTGTTAATGGAAAATGATCCACTAGGAGCAAACTAATTAACTAGTAATTGAAGCTCATCCGAGAGAATAAAAGAGATTCTCCTCTCTTTTTTTCCCCTCTCCCGCACGCATTGAAGAGAGAGAAAGAGAATAAACGAGATTGCTTAATTCTTTCATCTGAGAAAATTACCCCATGCCTTTGAATCTAATGGATTTGAATTAAGTATAATTAAAGAGTGAAAATTAAACCTCTCAAATAAATAGGCAAACAAACATTTTTTTAAAATAAGGGTCACTATCAAATAAAGAGTGACCCTTATTTTGAAATGCATAGCCTAGAAGACCCGTGGCAAGGAAATGCCCACTTGTTCTTCATCCAAATCAACTGCTAATATTTAATTCTACGCGTGGCTCAGAATTAGCACAAATCTTTGGACTAATCATCAAACCATACAAATTAATAGATGCTTAGTGCTAGGAAGATTGGTGCACTTGGAAATTCCACTTGAAAGCCTCATTGACCATTTATAGAAGAGATTCAATTCAATTTTTTTTAATAAAAATTGTTGTGCATTTCAAAGTCTACTTTATAGAAGAAAGAAGCAGGTTGAATGTTCAAATGGGTCATTTTCGTATAACATAAAAAACCAACTATATGTATGGATATCAAGTGTTTATAGAATAACAATTTTGCCATTTGAAGAGTCTCCCATGTTTTATAAACCACTAAAATAGCATACCAAATTACCAATTATAAGGTTATACTTACTATACCATGAATGGGATAAACAAGCAACTTCAATTGCCTTTCTACATATTTATTTGATATTTCTATTCCTTTACATATTTTTTTTCATTGGATTTTAAAGTCTTCACATTTCCTCTTGACCAACTTCTTCCTTCCATATCAAAAGATAGCTCTTGGGTTGCTTGGCCCAAGAAATCTCATTCCAATTTTAAGGCAATGTTTGTTTGTGTTTTTTTTCCCTCTCAAATATTTTTGTCATTTAAACTTCTAAGATTTTTTAGTTTTTAAATTCGATGTATCCAAGACTCTCGAGTTTAAATCTATTCTAAATTCACGACTTTTATCAGCTCTCTCCATTAAATAGGCAATAGAAATAACACTGAAAATACAATTATAGTACTCCTCAAATAACATTTCTAAAGAAAAAAAAAGGGGGGGCACCATGCGACCTTTCTTAATAACGAGGTGGCTTGCAACCACCTTAATAAGAGGCCATGGAAACTCCCAATCACAAGAAGAATGCTAGGTTTACAAACAAATTTTACAAAAAAAAAAAAAAAAAACAATATGATGTAGCACAACGTGAATGGAAAATAGATAAATTTAACTTTTGAGAAATCCAATTATATTGTGCCACATCATGTTGTAAAAGTTTTTTTGCAAGCCTAGCATTTTTCCAATCTCACAATGGAGTGGCTTGTTTGCTGTTTCTAGTTCGAAGTTTTGAATTTTGAAGCTGGTAAAACACTAAAAATGATTTTGGTAGCTCCATAGCCCATATATAGCTATAAACAATTTTTTTTAACAATTTATTTTCTTACATTTGTCACAAATCCCCCAAATCTCAAATTCCACTTCCACTGGACCCATCTAATAGAACCCATGCCTAGCCACCACCAACCCAACCTCGTTTTGGGCTCAATCAAAGTGATTACCCATTTCTGGTTTCTCATTTGGATTTTCTTTAAACTTGATTTGCTCAATTAGGTCGGTTTGTTTGAATCTTAATTTAGTTGATTAAGTCCATTATTTTCTATTATCTTAAGCTTTTGAATAAGTGTTGATTTAACATTATATCATAACTCCAAAACAAAGGTTCTAAATTTGAATATTATCTTCCTCATTCACCCCTCATTTCAACTAAATATTTTATTTTAATACACTCGAGAAGAATGATACTGTACCGTGAAACACTTAACACTTAATTAATGACTTCCTTTTCGAAAAGGAAAAATAAAAATTATTCTATGGCATGTTACTGGATAGGATAAGAAATTATATAGGAATATATTTAAATGATATTCTTAATAGTTGATATAACTTAATTGTTTACAGTTACATAAAAATAATTTGGTTTCTTATTTTTCTTTTCTTATGCTTATATTCTTGTTGCATTTTTATTTGAACTATGATGATCAGGTTTGAATCAAGGTTCATTCAAAAGATTGTTGAAGACATTTTGCATAAAATGAACCCAGCTTCCTTGCATGTTGCCAAATACCTTGTAGGAATAGATTCTCGTGTTAAAGAAATAAAAAATTTATTAAATCTTGGAGCAAGTGATGTTCATACTGTGGGCATCTATGAGAAGGGTGGAATAGGCAAAACAACAATAGCAAAAGCAGTCTATAACGAAATACTCCATGAATTTGAAGGAAGCAGCTTTCTTTTCAATATTAAAGAAACTTCAGAACAACCAAATGGTTTGATTCAATTACAAGAACAACTTCTTTCTGATATCTTGAAAACGAAGGATTGGACGATTGGCAATGTTGATGGAGGAATAAATTTGATTACGAAAAGATTTTGTGACAAAAAAGTTCTTGTTGTTCTTGATGATATGACTCACATGAAACAACTTCATTCATTAGTTGGAAACTTCGAATTGTTTGGCCAAGGAAGTAGACTCATTGTAACAACAAGAGATGAACATGTGTTGATTGAACTAGGAGTAAATGAAAAATATAAGGTTGAAGAAATGAATCGTGAGGAGTCCCTTCAACTTTTTTGTTGGCATGCATTTAGGATGGCCGATCCAATAGAAGATTACATAAAGCTTTCACATGATGTAGTGAATTATGTTGGAGGACTTCCATTAGCTATTGAAGTTTTGGGTTCTTATCTGTTAGGAAGAAGTATTATTGAATGGAAAAGTGCATTGGAAAAATTACAAAAAATTCCTCACAAAGAGATTCAAAAGATACTCAGAATAAGTTTTGATTCGCTAGAAGATTCTACACTGAAGGACATATTTCTTGATATAGCATGTTTCTTTATCGGTATAAACAAAGAATATGTCAGCAAAGTTCTCGATGGTTGTGGTTTCTTTCCAGATATTGGTATCAACATTCTCATTGAAAGGTCTCTCCTGACAGTTAATGAAAGAAATGAGTTGAAGATGCATGATTTGATTCGCGATATGGGAAGAGAGATTGTTCGCGAAATGGCACCCAGGGATCTAAGAAAACGTAGTAGATTGTGGTTTCATGAAGATGCGTTAAATGTGCTCGACAAACATCTGGTAAGAGGTAGATGCATTAATATCATATAAATACATGTACAAACACATAATCATAATATGCACATGTTATGAAAGTATATATGTACGAGAGCTTTGTCTTTTGTCCAAACATGGATATAGCTTGAATATTCTATCAACATGATTTTAAATCCAACAATTTTCTACTAAGCAAAATACGGATACTTAACTATTGTTAAAAATAAAAAAATAAAATAAAAATGTATGCAATCATGCATATTTAAGCAATTATGATCATGTCTAAAACACATTAGTTTTTTTTATTTAGTTATGGTGAAAATATCTAGGTCACCTCCAATTTGAAGGTGTTCTAGCTTCACACAAGATGTGAATACGCATTGCTAACCCATCTATGTTGCCAGGGATCAGAATCAATAGAGGGTCTCAGCCTAAATCTACCTGCACTCGAAGATGTAGAGTTGAAAACTGAAGCATTTGCAAATATGAAAAATTTGAGATTGCTCCAAATTGATGGTGCATATCTCACAGGATCCTATGAACATCTTTCCAAAGAGTTAAGATGGCTTCATTGGCATAAGTGTCCTCTGGAATTTCTACCATCAAATTTTCATCTCGAGAACCTTGTTATCCTCGACATGCAGCACAGTAATGTCAAACAAGTTTGGAAGGAGATCAAAGTATAACAAATCTTATATTACCTTTTATTTTCTTATCACCTTTGAATGAATAACTTAAATGATTTTTTTTTTTTTTTTTTTAATTTGATTCTGTTTTGGCAGATATTCGACAAGTTAAAAGTTCTTAATCTCAAAGGTTCTAAATGTCTGGCCCAATCACCAAACTTCTTACAACTCCCACATTTAGAGACGCTCATACTTAAAGGTTGCACGAGCTTGATTGAGGTACATGAGTCAATTGGACATTTGAAAAAGCTTGTTTTATTGAATTTAAAAGGATGTGATAACTTAAAGAATCTTTCGGAAAGCATTTCTAAACTGGAATCTTTAAAGACTCTTAACTTGTCTGACTGCATAAAAATTGACAAGTTACCAAGACAAGTGGGGAATATGGTTGCTTTAACGGAGCTACGTGCAGCTAGAACTGCTATTAAGCAACTACCATACTCCTTTAGTTTTTTGAAGAACCTCGAAATTGTATCATTATCTAAATGTAAAGGGCAATCCTCAAAATCATCGATGTCATGGTTCGTATCGTGGATCTCACCAAAATGCACGAAACCCTTAAATTTGCTACCAACTTCATTTTCTGGATTATGTTCATTGAGAAAACTGGATCTCAGTGGTTGCAATTTGTTTGAAAATGAGATTCCTTTTGATCTTGGGAGTTTATCTTCACTAAAATATTTGGATTTATCAAGAAACAAATTCCGTACATTGCCTCATTGCATAGCTCGACTTCCTCAATTAGATGAACTTTGGTTGAATGAGTGTGCGAGTCTTGAATCAATTTCAGAACTTCCTATAAGTTTAGGAAGGTTGTCTGCAAGAGGCTGTTCATCACTGCAGAGACTCCCAGATGTGCAGAGAAGTTTATGGGCACATTTTCACCTGGAAAGTTGTGACAATTTAGCATATGATTTCTGGAAGAGTCCTCTCCAGGTACTCTCTCTTCTCTCTCTCTCTCTCACCATATTTTATGATTTACGTGAACTTTTTTCTCTTTTGAAACAGTACCTGTCCACGTTTCGTGGTGAGTATCGTTGCATCGTGGTCCCTGGTGGTGAGGTTCCAAATTGGTTCAGCCATAGGAGAATTGGATCTTCGATATCCTTTCATATACCTTCTCTTCCAAAGGGTCAATTAAAGGGGTTGCTTTTTTGTGCTGGTTTTGCACCCAAACAAGAAACACCGTACGAGCACGTGAAAATCTCTGTTTACATTAACAGCCGCCCTTGGAAACACTACAATTTTGATGATCAATATCATAAAGATTATCCTTCCTGGAGATTCTATAGGCCCTATTCATATATTGAAGGTGAAATAGTAAGTGGAAATGAAATAAAGATGAAGTGCGAGGGTGGGAAATACTTTGGAGTGAAGGAGTGTGGAATTCATGTAATACTTGATGACCCAAATGCAATGGCTTCTGATACTTGTAGAGATTGTATAATAAAAAATTGACACTCAAACCCACAAACTACCGAATTGTTGAAGATGCTAGGTTGATATTAAATACACGTAGGAGCTGGATGGGGCAACATGCGAATCGAGAAGCAAATGTAGCAGCTTGTGGATTAGCTAAGTATGCTCTTAGGGGTCCTTCTGAGCAAGTTTGGTTGGAGGAGATTCCTTTATGTATTTCTAACATAGCTACCAATGAGCAACATGCTCTTTCTATTTAGAGTTTTTGGCTCTAGATGTTTCCTTATTCTAAATGAATGAAATGATATTGTCATTTTCCAAAAAAAAAAAAACTACCGAATTGTAACAAGTTAGCCTATTTGTTAAATTTTTTTACTTGTTTGGAAAGAATGTAAGTCAACCTCCTTACACACGACTCTTTAACCCCTAAACTCCCAAAAATGCCTCGGGATAAAGTGTTAAAAACAAAACAGAAAAAGCAAAGATGCTTAAAAAAAAAAATTAAATACAAAATAAATTAAGAAACAAAAACAAAAATTAGGGGTCCCAAATGATTTGGTGGTCGAGCCACCCCAAATGATTGGTTTGGGCCTAATCAAGCCACCCCTAAACTTTCTCTACCCATGTTTTTTTTAAAACACTTTATCCATGCATGAGACATTTTTTGGAGTCTAAGAGTTAAAAAGTGACTTACAATTCGTCCAAACAGATAAATTTTAAAAAAAATTAAAAATTAAAAAAAAAAAAAAAAAAAAAAAAAAACTGAATAGATTGGCTAAATTGTTACAGTTTTGTAGTTTGTGGGGGGTTTGAACATTACTTTTTAAACTTTTGAGGCTAAAATGATAAGGTAGTGATACTTTAGGGATAAAATGTATTTTCTTTTAAAAAAATTTAAAATCTTCTCTTTTTAAGTAACAAGATCAGTCAACCTCCACACCTGAATTTCCAAAATATTCCTATACGTACGAAGGTTGTAAAGTTTTTGAAAATGTATTTTGTGATTTTGTTTTGAAAAGTACATTGGTTGTGGGAGCTGCATTTAAAAATTGTTCGATAACTATTAGAGGTTTGATACGGACACAACACAAATTCAATTCATGGCCAACTTCTCTCCTACATGTAAAAAAAATTTAAATTTTAAACCAAACAAATTGTCTTTTTTCCCAAATTTTTAGAATCTCAAAATCCTCTCTATCAATTTTTTTTTTTTTTTTAAATAACACATAGGAGAAAAGTTGGCCATAAATTTAATTTATATAACATTTTCCTAACTATTATGTGAAGG
>NC_081544.1:28923969-28937406 GCF_901000735.1 Corylus avellana | reverse complement strand
TGATCTTCTAGGGAAGGCAAAAGTTAGAAAATCTGTGGGGAGGATTCTCAGTGATGGTAGCATACAAGTCAGACCTCTGAAGTGAACAATCGAGCTTTCGTATGAAATTTGGCATAATTCAAATTATAAGGGTCCAATTGGAGACCAAAGTTGGAGGCAAAATTGAGGTTGGGTATTGGAAATGGGCCTCCTGATTCTAGTTATGTCCTTTGGTGGTAATGCAAGATTAGAATTATTTTTTTTTTCTTTTTTTTTTTCTGTTCTACAAAACTATCATATATTTAGGTTAATTTTTTAAGGCTTGAATGTAACTCTCAACCAATTGATTTTTCTTCTTCATTAAATGCTTTTTCTCAATTACTTGATTTTTCTGTTTTGAGTTTTTCTTTTTCCTTGTCTGAGACTGAAAATTTCCAAATTTTTTATTTTTCAATTAGTCTTTTCCAGTTTCCATCTTATGGAAAATATTTTGTTACCTTTTCTCATAAGTACTATATGCAACTTTTGTCTTCAGTTGTTTTTTGACAGTCCAACATCAGAATAGTAATTCAACTTGATTCCAAATCTAAAAGAATTGGAATTTTGAATGGCATTGCAAAGCTTTATTTCCAATTCCACGCAGTCAGACCTAAGAGGAGCGGAGGTTTGAAGTGTTCTGTGAAGGCAAATGGGTTTCTTTTTCTTTTTATTTGTGTGTGTGTGTACGTGCAACCCTATGCAAATGTGGGTGAACAACTTTTTGCTTTACTATGATTCTAAGGGGAGGTTTTTTTTTTTCCCCTCATTAGCCTCATGCTGTGGCTGTGAGTTATTTATCAAGGTAATGTCGTATCTCAAATAAGGTGTTAGCTATCCTAACTGTAGTAAATGCATGTCCTAAAACAAATAAGCTGTGCTTTTTTATTTTAATATTTTATTTTTTCTTTAAAGAAGTTTACTATCATCCTCCTCCTTCCATCCCACTATCACAGTGAAACATCTGGTGTTGCTGATTCTATTATTTTTCTTGTTATCACCTCCGCAATTCATTTATTATGGTCTTTTGGTAGGTGGAATTGATTAGCATTTGATCACCTAAAAATCAAAACAGAGTTTTGTATTTAGTTAATGGATGAGTTCCTACTATTTCAAAGAAGCAAGTGCTTTTTCATTAAACTAACATTCATGTATCTCCTTGAAATTCCCTTAACATTTTGATTTTGTTCTTTTCTTTTTTTAGCGGGGGAGGAAAAGTTTGTCACGTAGTTCTATATTGATTGTTGAACGTAATCATCTGCAATCTCCATCATCTTTTATGAACAAAATTTTGTTTGGGCTTTTTACTCCCTTGTACAATTATGCAGATTTTTTGGTGGAGTAATATATCATTTTAGGTTTTAGGCATATATGGATACAATTTATGGATGTATTTAATTTAGCAAAGAATGTTTTGTGACCAGGGATTTCGAAAGATTGATCCTGAGAGATGGGAGTTTGCTAATGAAGAATTTGTGAAAGATCAAAAGCATCTTCTTAAAAATATCCACCGCAGAAAACCTATTCACAGCCACAGTCACCCTCAAGGTTCTGCGGTCGATCCAGACAGAGCAGCTCTTGATGAAGCGATAGAGAAGCTTTCACAAGAGAAAGCTGCACTTGAAGCAAATGCTTTAAGGTCCAAACAGCAGTGGTCAGCAGCAAAGTTTCAGTTCGAAGACCTGAAGCAACGAGTGGATAACATGGAGCAGAGGCAGAATAATTTGCTGACCACATTAAAAAAGGCTTTTGAGAACCCTACTTTTGCTGAAATTCTTGCTCGGAAAATTGAATCTATGGATTTCTCAGCATATAATAAAAAAAGACGACTGCCTCAAGTTGATCATTCACCGCCAGTTGCGGAAAATAGTTTTCTGGATAACCACAGCAGTTCTAGAACTGAGTTTGGGAATGTTTTTCACCAAGATTTCTCAAATAAGCTGAGATTGGAATTATCACCAGCTGTTTCAGACATTAACATGGTTTCACGCAGCACACAGAGTTCCAATGAAGATGGAGCAAGTCCAAAGAGGAAACTATCTGAAGGAGAACCAAAATGTGCGCAGATGCGAACTGAAGGTTTTGTATTTCCACTTGAAACATTAGAGCTTTCAGATACAGGAGCATCTTTTACACTTAAAATAGATTCAACTGCGTCTCAAAAAAGCCCAATGTTCCACCCCTTGCAGCCAAGTTTGACCTCTAATGAGGAAGGTGATGGTAATATTTCGTGCCATTTAAATCTTACTCTGGCCTCTTCTCCAATGCAAGTCAACAGAAGTCCTTATTCGGCTAGGATGCCCCAAGTAGCTGAGGAAATTGGCAAATCCCCAGATTCAAGGACTGGTGCCAATGTTAAAGAATCTGAAACGATAGCTTTTCCAATGAGTAGAAATCCGGCTGATGACACGACTTTATCTTCCTCTCAAAGGGCTCCAAATAACATTCAAGAGCCTGCAGCTGCTCCAGTTAGAGTAAATGATGTATTTTGGGAACAGTTCCTAACTGAAAGACCAGGTTGTTCGGAAAATGAAGAGGCCATTTCTACATATAGGGCCAACCCATACGAAGAGCAAGATGATGGAAGGTCAGGCCTTGGAATTTCCAGAAATGCCAAGAACATGGAGCAGCTCACTCTTTGAAGCATCAATGTTGCTGAAGTCTACTTCTGTTCTTCCAATGCTTTGTAAGATCACATTTGATAGTTAAGTGATTCAAAACTTGCCCTGCTATTGGTTTGAATAAGTTGATGCGGAAATGCCACAAGTTCTTGGTCGCTGCTGATTATTATTATTATTATTCATGGTAGTGCCATTGTCCCTGAAAAGTCTACATTAACAGTGTGGCATTGATGCGTAAAATGTAATAACGAAATAATATTTGGTGTATAATACAGATTTGCTACTTTTTGAAATGCTAGGCAATAGCTGATTCTTCATCTGAGATCATAATTGTATAAATTCCCCTTTGCTCCACCATGTAGAAAAAGTTTCAAACTTTTTGTGTTCAACTTGATGTACACCTTTCTTGCCTCTTTAAGATTTTATTTTCTGAGACATAAAAGCCTTTGATTTAGCATAAAGTTTAATGGAATGAAAGAACCTGCTACTTACCCAAAGAAATATGTATATATTGTGTGTGGTTAGTGACATATTGAATCTTCCAACACTTGTCCAATTCACATATATGTCATTGCCCATAAATACAATATCAGAGTGTACGTTTGGGAGATCTGCCACCTTAAATACTACTATATTGTGTTACTCTTATCAGTATAGTCGATTATGACCTCTTTTTATATGTTTTCTTCAGTTTTTTTTTTTTTTTTTGGTATTATTATTATTTTTTATATTGCTTTTCTTCTCACTTTCATGCTTTGCTATCAAATTAATCTACTTGCATTTTCCAATTATAGTTTCCGATGACCTCATTTGTTATTGTACTATTCTTACAGTAATGTTACAGTTCTTTTTGTGTCCTTCCAAAAATGATGTGACTCTTAAAATTATCATTAAATTTGTAATTAATTATTATTAAATTTTAATCAAATGTTAATTTTAAAAATTACATCATTTTTTAAAAAACATAAAAATGCCAGAAGATGAAAGTGATCTCTCATCCAAATAGGACGCAACAAGTGAAACTTTCAAGGATGTGCCATTTCGAAGACACGACCATGTGATGTGATCAATCGTGCGAAAGGCAGGGGACACAGGTCATGTTCAAACAAACAAATTTAACCACATTTTGACTCTGTTCGGGCCAAGTAGGGGCTATCGTAATAAATAATTCTTGTTTGTTTCATTTGCCACAAACCAAAGTATCTATTCGGACAGAGGCCATTGTAATTCGCTGCTTTTCCCTTTAATTTTTCACGTGAAACCAATGTCCATTCCTCTCTATATTGCAATTTGCTCTCTACACTTGTTTTTCTCTTTTTATTTTTTCCTTTCTCCATTTCTCTTTTCTTTTTCTTTTTTTGATTTATGTGGGCAGTGGGGATAACGCACCAATTTTGACGTGAAACAGGTAGCCACAGGTAAAAAGGAAAGGCACATGGACTCTGCTTTTGGTCGTAAAACAAATATCCATTGAATCATTGATGGTGGTTGGTCCCCATTCCTATCATTCATAAGCATATGCCCACACAACACCTACAGTAGGTGAGTGTCTTACACTCCACCCCTACCCTCTTTATTTTACTCTGCAAACTTCTCACACGTACACTGTTTTCATTCGAAAAAATAAAATTTTTAAAAAAAAATTGAATTTAATCATTTTTAATTTACATACTCATCTTAAAATAGTTGAAAACTCGCAAAATCCTGCCCTTAAAATGTGATATGCCTAACTTGAGAACACTAATTAGAAGAAATCTGTGCCATTAGGGGGATTTCGTCGAAGGAGTATCTCTATTATTAATATTATTTACTCATTCCATTGAGGTCTTCTTTTATTAATATTATTTACTCTCTCCCACACACAATTAATATTTTTTTAAGTATTTTATATGAGTTTAAATTAAAGAGAATAATTGCAAAAAACAAGCAGTTTTTTTTTTTTTTTTTAATTTCGAAAACAGTTTCTGAGATGGACAAAGAATTCAAAGCAGAGAAATACAAATATTCTTAAATTCTCCTCAAAATAGATGGAAGTTGACTAAAGAATATTAAAATGTAACACTAAAACCGAAGTCCTCATTATGGGTAGCTACAATCAGCACCATTGGAACATTCCCGCATCCTTCTTCCATCTTAAGATCTTCTTTGAGACTTGAGACTGGAAAATGGTTGATGCATAAATAATATTATTTTGTTGGACTTTGAGTTCTTTTACTCATTAAAAAAAAGAAAAGTAAAAAAGAAATAAAGATAGAAATTATTTTCTTCTTCAGACTAAAAAGATCAAGTGGGATGGGGGAGTGTCACTCATCCCTTGATGCTCCACAGCTCATGGCCTAAAGTCGTACTAATGATTTCAGAATCTACAGTAAGCGAAGTCATGTTCCATTTATGACCCTCCAACTACCAAGAATCTGTCTTTTTCAATTGACAACACAAATACAAACACAAACGGAAAACAAGAATACTCCACCCAAGACAAGATAAACAAAAGATGTCCAAACCCAGCCTCCTTCCCGTGACCTTTCTCTACCTAGTAGTGTTTTTCCTCCATACCCAGCTCTCAATCTGCAATGGGGTTTCGGTTCTGGGCCTGGATTCACTGAAAAACAGTGAAATCGACGGAATGGTGAAAAGGGCTTGCACCCAAACGATCGGTGAGTGCTTAACAGAGACAGAAATGGATTCAGAGAGCAATAGGAGGGTTCTGGCGATGCAGAGGAAGTATATAAGCTATGCGACACTGAGGAGGGACATGACCCCTTGTGCAAAGCCAGGGGCTCCATACTACAATTGCAATGCTGGAGTGGCAAATCCTTACAATAGAGGCTGTGAAGTCATTACTCGATGTGCAAGAGGTATCATCAAAACTTGATGATAATGCTAGATACATTATTAGCATGGAGAAATCCAAGCACTTTCCTTTTTTATTTTTTTTTTCTTATGTGTTTTGTTGTTGGGGTATTAACTATGATTGTATATTTGAGACCCTTCTTTTCATATGCTATTTAAATGTAAGATTACCTTGATTTTAGGGAGATCTAGTGTGATCTTTCAAGAAAATACGAATATAGGTGTAATGCTTGTTAGGGGAATTGATGACAATATCTACATTTCACTTTTTAGTACTCATTTCTGGAGGAGATTTAGAGTCTTCAGTCCTTCCCCCTTTTTTAAGGTGTAAATTATTTGTTCATAGAGGAAGAACCCAGTCCATATAATATTTTGCTCCTTTTAAAAAAATTAATTTACAGAAGTTTCAGTCAAAGGCATGATTATAAAATTTGAGCTGGTTCTTGGATTGAGAACTTCACAACTTATAAAAGCTAAATTTGCCAGAAGCTATATTGTGATTTGATATTGTTTCTATATATATATATATATATATATATAAAGGAGGATGTTTAGAGTGGAAAACAGGATGATTGCATCAGCATTTAAGAGGGAAGGTTAGACTAATATTAGCTGGCCTGTCTATTTCAAGCTCAATCTAACTTCAGGTTTCTTTAGCACCTTACCCCACGCCACCCTGTGCCATCCCACCATTCCTTTTTCACCATGCCATGCCCAAGGTCGAATGAGATGCCAGCCCTTGGTGTCTTTATGGGAATCAAATGCTTATCTCATTGTAAAGTCACCCATGATGCAAAGTAAAGCTGTTCATTATATCACGTGTTTTGATTTAAGGGGTACTATCCATTTGCCTAATAATAAAATAGAGGATAGCCTCATTAACATGTACAGTGGAGCCATGGGCTGCACTGCTTTAGTGCTATATGCTTCACTCTGCTTTCCACTATCCTCTAAATCAAATAATTAATTTCCTGCTGTGAGAAGGAAATATTGCAAACTCTTACTCAAGAATTGGAGGCTAGAACTTCTCAAACTAACTTCACTCACAATTTCTAGGCACTAACACCAATAGCCTCAAAAGAGTTCATCATTGTGTTAGAAATCGGTCACTGATATGAGATTCTATGCAGTATTGTTCTGCCTCTTTTAATTTTCCACCTATTTTTCAGTAGAGATAATCAACGATGTCCTCATGTGGTTCTTATGAGCTATGTATCTTGATGATCTTTTTCTTTAAGATGATATTATTTTTCTCTTTGGGATTTCGTTTTTTCTGCATAATGCGTTGCAATTTGTGGATTCTGGGTCTAAGTTCTGAATTTTTCCTAGTAAGGGCTTACAAAGCTTGGTATGGTTCGGAAATAATAAGATGGTGAGTTAAACATAATTTTTCCATCGATGGTGCTAACGCCTTAAGCTAGACATATAACATGGCTCGTAGTGATCATGACACCTGCTTTATGTACTCATTTGTTTTTAATCATTGTTGATGAATAATTTAGTCTGCATTACCAAATGGATCCAGTGCTACTGCCTTTGTACTTGGCTCTACTGCCCTTGCATCTGCTGGCTGCTTCTTGATATCTTCCTATGCCATTTGGCAAATTTATATTTTATGGCTCCTTTGATAAAATACCCACCTGACCTCAAAAATATTGCTGGATATGCATAGTTGCAAATCCTCTCGGGGAAATTCTAGCCGCTCTTTGTTACAAATCCCTTAAATCTCTCCTCCTCTATTTTGAAAGTTATTGTTCTCTTTCTTTTTATTTGCACTTCTCTTTTTCTAATGTAAATTTCATTCAGTAAGATAACTTAGAAGATCATGTTAAGTATACAAGTGTGAGTGTAGAAAGGTTTGAGTCTTGCATTGAAAAGATGTCATAGCAATGGAGCCTCTTATCTCTAGCGAGAATACTGCTATGCAGGAAATCCATTTGTGAAATGGTTGCCATGTAGGTGTAACTGTGTAGGTTACTTGCTTTCTTCAATTTTTTAGAGAGGATCTAGGCTTCTTTTAAAAATAAGTTTGGATGATAAATTCTTTGGATGCCTTTGTTATTATTCTGGCAATCTTACTACAAGATAAAATAACAATCAAACGCCTAAAATCTTGAAATAATAATGATAAAACTGATGTTAATTCTAAAATGATAAAAACTAATCATAAAACAACCACTAAACCTTATTAGATCATCAAGTCCTACTTCAACGTAATTTCTCTTAATATATTCTGTCCCATAAAAAGCCTGTCTCACCAAAATTCAAGAGCTTGCAAGCGCAAATTATGAGCACCAAAGTTGGAAATGAAAGCAGCAGCAAGGGCATTCTCTGTTTTTGGGTGCATTGATGCCATGATATCATACTTGGCCCAGGAAAAATATCCAACAGGCATCAGATTAGACCCTCTCTTATTGTACACCGACGAAAGCCCATTAGAGCTCTCTTGGTCTTCGTTGTCGTCGTCTCCGTTTTTGATTCCTTTGGATTCGACTTTTGAGAAAACACCCATCAAATCATAACAGGATAAAATGGATGCCTTTATTATCCTCATTCTAAAAGATAAAATCTAATCTACTGAGATAGAGGGTGTTTTGTGGTTGAATGTAGAAATGGAAAGGGCATATTATTGATAATACTATACTTAAATTTTAATGTAGGAGTCACCGTCAATGAATACTCTCTCATCCTTCCTACCAGATTATATCGATAACTTCTACTACTCATGATAACTACAAAGAAACCTACTCAAAGCTGATGATTATAATGATAAATAAGACTCCCATGATAAGATAAGGCGTATTTGAGATTACGTCTCCTACTCCTGCGGCTACCATCCCTATCATCTTATTAGATCAAGTCCAACTTTAACATAATTTCTCTTAATGGTGTGCTTGGATTCAAGGTTAAGAGGCACCAGCTCCTGATTTTGGGAGTTTTCTAAAACCAAACTTGATTTTTAACCTCTGAATTCCTTCTTTCTTTTTTTTGCCTGGAAAAAAATATAACATTCGATTTCGAGAGTCTTGATTGATTCACTTTAAAGTCAGGTTTTTTCTATCTTACTCGTCACTATTTTTTTAACAAAAAAGAAAAATTAAGGTAGGTGGGGACTGGGGAGTAGTGGGTAAGGGAATGAGACAAATAAATCTTGTCTTTCTTTAGAAACAAATTGTTAGATTATCATTTATCAACAGTTAAAAAGATAACCATGAAACATAATTCCACAAGATTTGACGTTACACTACCCTACTACCATCCACATTCTACACCGTGCCATGGATTGATTACCAGCTGTTAAAGATAACCATGAAACATAATTCCACAAGATTTGACGTTAACCTACTACCATCCACATTCTACACCGTGCCATGGATTGATTACCAGCTGTTTTTCTAGGTTACTCTATGCCCAGATGCAGTTTCATGATTTCCACGTTCTATGCGTTTTTCTGTCATACTCACGTTTGAAACAAAAAAAAAATCAAGAAACTATAAAGTTAACCAAAAAAATCAATAACATGAGGAAAATAGTAGTTCTTTTTTTTTTTTTTCTCATTTTAATGAAAACAAATGCAGCGAAACCCAAAAGTTCAGCTGCTACAAATATATGCCACACAGCCCCATCCAACATTATTCAAACCCAAACCAGGTCTTCTTTCAACAGAGACCAATGGATTTCTTTCCTCCCATACATTCCACCGCCAAAACACACAAAAAAATAATAAAAACCTACAAGAAACAAAACCTACCGTCCTACTATAAATCCTCAATTTTGTTAAAAAAAAAACAATCAAGCCAAATATCAAACATATTTGTTTTTCTTCTCGCCATCCGTCATTGTTCTGGACTCTCTCTCAGTACCTGTAGTGAATAGGCTTGTAAGGACCCTCAACAGGCACGCTAATGTAGTCAGCCTGGTCCTTGGTGAGCTTGGTGAGCTTAGCCCCAAGCTTGCCAAGGTGAAGTGCAGCAACCTTCTCATCAAGGTGCTTGGGCAAAACATACACCTTCTTCTCATACTTCCCACTTGCCTTCTCCTTCCACAGCTCAAGCTGTGCAATCACTTGGTTTGTGAACGAACAGGACATCACAAAACTGGGGTGCCCTGTGGCACAACCCAAGTTCATGAGCCGACCCTCGGCCAACACAATGATGCCGGTTTTGGTCTCGGGAAACACCCACCTGTCTGTTTGAGGCTTGATGGTGATGCGCTTCACGCCAGGGTAGGTCTCGAGCCCGAGCATGTCAATCTCGTTGTCAAAGTGACCAATGTTGCTAACAATGGCATTGTTCTTCATCTTCCTCATGTGGTGGACCGTGATGATGTCCTTGTTACCAGTGGTGGTGACAAAGATGTCGGCCTCAGAGACGACGTCCTCAAGGGTCAGGACCTGGTAACCTTCCATAAGGGCCTGAAGAGCACAAATTGGATCGATCTCTGTCACGATCACACGGGCACCAGCTTGTTTCAAGGCAGCAGCACAGCCCTTTCCAACATCACCATATCCACAGACAACACCAACCTTCCCGGCAATCATGATATCAGTAGCTCTCATCAAGCCATCAGGGAGAGAGTGGCGGCATCCATACAAGTTATCAAACTGTGTCCACCAAAGTTCACGGCCATTATTAGATGAAACATGACAAAGAAATCGGGCAGTAAAAGAGTTCACTTTTTCAAAAATTCATTCGGAAATTGTTGAAGTATAAAGATATGCATGTTAGTTGTTATTACTTGTTAACAAATTTCTCTTAAAGAACATGAATCCAACAAGTATTCCCACTTTCCAAGACTAACGCACGCTTGGTTCAATTCCGAGAAAACATAAAGCAAAGCAAAGATTGAATCTGAGATTCGAAATCGTACTAAACAATATTCAAAACACTCTACTATAATAAGTATGATCGTTTTTGTACTTTTTTATTCCCGGAGACCCAAGTTAATTATAGCAAAGATCCGAAAATTCACGATCATTTTTCTTACTCTGTTTCCCGTGTAGTCAACTAATCTAAAATAGAACAACTTTCCAGCTGTTATGCATAGATCTGAAAAGACCAATTAGATCTAGGAACTAAAATCAGCTCAAACGAAATCCTAATTGCCAATAGAAAAAACAAAAACGAAAATCAACCAGATCTGAACCAAAATCAAACAGATCTAAATCATTTACATACCTTGCTCTTGGTGACGGAGTCGTTCACGTTAATAGCAGGGAACAAGAGGGAACCATTGGCCTCCATCTGGTATAGCCTCTTAACCCCAGTGGTGGTCTCCTCCGAGACTCCCACCAACCTTTGCTTCATCTTGTGGTACCTCTTGGGGTCGGTCTTCAACCCATCTCTGATAATGGTCAGCACGATCTGGAACTCCGCATTGTCGGTGGAGGCGGGGTCGGGGACCTTCCCGGTCTTCTCGAAGATCTCCTCGGCCTTCACGCCCTCGTGGATCAGCAGCGTGGCGTCCCCACCGTCGTCCACAATCAGGTCCGGCCCACCGCCGGGACCCCAGTCAAGGGCCCGCTCGGTGCACCACCAGTACTCCTGCAGGGTCTCTCCCTTCCAGGCGAAAACCGCAGCCGAGTCGCGCGCGATGGCGGCGGCGGCGTGGTCCTGGGTGGAGAAAATGTTGCAGGAGCACCAGCGCACCTCTGCGCCGAGCGCGGTCAGGGTCTCAATGAGGACCCCGGTCTGGATGGTCATGTGGAGCGAGCCGGTGATCCTGGCGCCCTTGAAGGGCTGGGATGGGCCGAACTCAGTGCGGCAGGCCATGAGACCGGGCATCTCAACCTCGGCCAGCTCGAGCTCCAGTCGGCCAAAGTCGGCCTGGGACATGTCCTTGACCTTGTACTCGCGGCCACCGGTGGTTTTCTCTACTGCCAAAGCCATTTTCGACGAATTGAGAGAAAAGAAAAATAAGGGTGATTGGGTTGAAGGGGGTGGTGTGAGCGAGATGAGTGTGAGAGTAAGAGGTCGTATAAATAGGTTCAAGGCGTAGATGGACGGTGGGGATTGCTGTGATGAGTTGGTGGATTTGGTAAATGAAAGCGAAACGTTTCAGCGCTGGACACGGAAGATGATGCGGGGACCCGTGTGGCTGTAAATGATGGACGACGATACGGGACGTAGGCTGCAATGTTCGACACGCGTCATGCTTGGATTGGTTGGATCCCTAAGATGTTTTAGGGTTTTTGTGTGCTTTCTCGCACTGGGTTCCTATTCTGTTTAAACTTGGGGTCGTTTCGCTTTTACTTAATTAAGGCTAACCCAACACATCTATTGGAGCTATTGCTATTTATAATATATTTTTTAGTACTATTGAATATCCTACAATAAGGAAGATTTTCGATTAAGTTATTATGCTATGTAGGGGAAGCAAAAAAAAAAAAGAGATAAACACAAAGCTTAACACACTAGTACCTTCTACAAACTAGTTTGATTTATAAAATGTAAAAGAATATATAATATGAAAACTTAAGAAGTCCATTTATGGGAAGCAAACTTCAAGACATCAGTACTTAAAATTGGATGAGATTGACACCACTTGTGATTTTAAGGAAAATGTTATAAATATATGCAAATATTTGGGGCTAATGAGAGAAAATAAATTTTCTTGCGCTTTATCATAGCAAAGGACATTTATGAAGTACCCATTATTTGTGTTATTCGTGCATTACCCTTGCACTCTATTTGCTTGGATCACATTTGTTTTGTTGGGTCATGGATCTGCGACTATAAAGCCCAACGCCTCTAGCCCACTAAGGTTAGGCCGAGACATAATCAGCCTAGCCCGATGCATGATCAGCCCACTGAGGGCATGATGGTCATTTAACTGATAGTACAATGATCTTTTAATCGAGAGTACAATGATCATTCAGCTAGTAAAGAAAACCCAAGTTCACCAATGAACGTGGGATTCACTCAGCGCCCAAGCAAAGCTCCCACGTTCGCCAGAATGTGGCCCCCGCCTAGCTGTCAACACCAAACCAAGACACGTGCACTCAAGGATTACTCGAGATCCCACGTTTGACACAAGCATGACCAAGCCACCCACAAACATATTCAACGGTCTCATGATCGATGAATAACCCACAACCCATGATCCACTTCGCCAACATGGCACACGTGGACCTTCGAGAACGCGGGGCTGAGTATTTCATGGAGACTAACTGCTACCTAATGCCTATAAAAGGAAAGTTCAAATTCATTATTTTGGTAATCACAGTTCTCTCAATCTCTCATTGCTTAATTACTCTCTCTCTCTCTCTCTTAGATCAATTACTGACTTAGGCATCAGAGCTATTTCTCATCGGCATACTCACGACAGCACTTATCCCATTTTTTGTTGTTTTACAGCCCAACAACTCCTCGGACATTGTATCACTCCTCGAACATCGTGCCATATAACTTCTTGGAAAACTGTCATCAACAACATTATTGTAAGTACTTGATATATGGCATGCATTTTTTCAGTGCATTCTTACCTGTTACTTGCAAACATATTTGGATCAAGTTGTTGTATTTTGAAATGCGTATTTGCATTTATTTTGTCGTAAAATGACTTCTATTTTTCAAGTGGGAGATTGTTATATTTATTTTCTTTTTTGTAGATTGTCATAATTATTTTATATTTATGTAAGTATATAATGGGCTGGACCATTCTGTAAACACATGATAAAATATCGTACTCTCACCCATTAAAAAAAAAAAAAAAAAATCTTCTCAATTTCATGGATTGAGCATCTCCAACCCTAGTATATAAACAAATATTCAATGTTAATGTGCATATATATATATATATATATATATATATATTGTAAGACAATGTTAATATATTTAACCATAAAGGAAAATACCATAAAAGCAAATGACACGTGAGATTGTTAGGTTACATCAACAACTGTCCGGTGATGAAATAATTGAGCGGTTTTTTTGGCATTTAAAAATGG
>NC_081544.1:28920132-28923869 GCF_901000735.1 Corylus avellana | reverse complement strand
GATTTTGGTTAAAAAAAGAAAAAAACTTTGTATTGCCCTTTTTCCTTTGTATTGCCGCCAAAGAAAAACAACAAGAAGGTTGTCGATGTCTTACCTAATTATGTCTTGATTTTCTAAGCGAGAAATAGAGAAAAGTAGATCTGGGTTAAAGAAATGTGGACCCAGTTTAATTAATTAATGTAGTGCAATTTGTTTTTAGTCTTCCAAGCTACAAATCTTGTCAAAACTCAAAGGTCGTTGGTTCACTGGCCTTTTTAATTTGGGTTCGGATCCAAGCTACAAACTCCAGCCCAATGATTCATGTCTCTTTGACCCATGTCACTGCCTTAAAATATTAACATCATTTTGTGTTTTGTTTTTTTTTTTTTCTCTGAGCAAATATAAACAAAGAAAGGGTCATCAATTTTTGGTTTATTTGTTGTTTCTACCCGCCCCCACTTGCTATCCCCAAAGGCACTCTTCAACAGTTGCCAAACACATAGCTAGCCATTCTACTAATTGCTGTTTGGTCTTTTTGGACTGGATCCAGTTCTTGTTACTGTATTTGCATTGCATTTTACTATTTGGACTTTGTTGTCGGGATGCTTTCTCCTTTTGTGTTTCTTTAATCATGTAACCCCCTTTCCATTGCTTGTTTAGAAGGGGAAAAAAAAAAGCCACTCTACTAACCAGTTGATTATTTTATCAAACTACTCCTTTGCAGGTTTTCAAGTTTAAGAATCAATTGGTCACTTTCGCAACACCCTAACCAAACAAAAACCAATAACTTTGACTATTCATGCCTTCGATCCATCCTTTATTCCAATTTTTCTTTTTGAAGTCAAACAAAAATGGTAACAATAAAACTAATACCCAACTCATTATTTCGTGTTATTTCTAAATATGAAGAACCGGCCACCGTATGATATTTATAGTAATTATACCATGGAAACAATAAGAAGTTTAATTTCCACATAATTTTTTTTTTAAAAAAAAAAAAAAAATCATTTAATCAAGGGCATAAGTGGCTCCTTAACTGTTTTTCTTAATTGATTTAAGCCAAAATCATTTATTTAACACTCAGCAAATTGAGGTGCAAGTGTTTTCTCAATTGATTTACCAAAACAGAATCCCCTGTTAATGCTAAACGAAGTCTTGCTGGCACAATATTTATCTTAATTAAAAGAAGAAGAAAAAAAATCAGTTGATGATGGGAAGGAATGAATGATGTCGTCACCATGTCATTGTTATAGTTGGTAAATGGTAGGAGAATCTGGTTTGGAAAAAACGTTGAGTTTAGCGCTTTCAGGCCCTGGGAGTTCGTCGTGGGTTGGTGGCAAGACCCAATTTGGTCATTTCCATGGAGTACCAACCCCCTTGATACCGACATCTTCCTTCTCCCACAACTAACTCCTTTTTGCTGTCTACGTGGCTGCTGTTGCTTGTTGCCATTTCCTTCAATTTCTGAAATCTCTTGGTTGCATGCGTTTAACCCTTTAATTTAAGCCATTTTATTTTAATTGAAAGAGTTGGGACTTTCCATGACACCCTCACCTAACACACACCAACCCCAGGAGTTTTGCTGTTTTGGAGATAAACAAGTTCATATAATTATTGGCTTAATGTTATAGCTTATGCTTTTCTCAACACTATTCCCTAAACATTAACGAGTTATTAATTAGCTTAATTTATAGCTTATGCTCTTCTATGTCACCTCAATTCTCTAACAAAGAGAGCATAAATTTGAGGCCTGACTTAAGTTGCCTACGTTATCTATAATTAGCTCTTTGACCAAAATGGGCTTTGTATGGTTTAGCTTAGCTTTCATTGAATGGTTCACCAATTTTCTTTGTCTGTTATAGAAAATTCAGTCTAACCAGATAGCCTAAAAATACAGTTTATTTATTTTATATTATAGTCAGAAAGATAGGACATAACCCTCATTGTCACAACCATACATTCAAATCAGAGACTTTTTAGGGCTGCTGAAAAGATCCCATTCTGGTTATTCTTGCATTTCAGTGAGTGGTTCATTCAAGTCTGAAGAATATTCCTTTTTCTTTTTTTTCTTTTCTGTCTTACAAAATTCAGCCTGTGAAGTAACAAGTACAAATGTAAAATTTATAAGCCTATGAAGTAACTAATTAATTCAAAATGCTTTTAAAGGGTTTTTTTTTTTTTTTTTTTTTAAATGTTCTTATGTAACATAAAGGTCAAAAAAAAAAAACTGTTTTTATGAGTGATTTGTGTTTGAGTTATTTATTAATATTTTACAAAAAAAAAAAAAAACCAAAAAAGCAAATGTGGCCTAAAGAATGTTATATTTCATTTACTTAGAAGAAAAATATCAAACTTGGTCTTTGACTTGTGATTGAAATTTAATAATGAAGAATAAACTTGTAATTTTATAAAGGTTTTTCATAAGAAAAATGAACAAAATTAAACGAGATGATTGATTTGATACAGTAGGCTTTCATAAGGAGTTTTAAGATAACTTTTGTGTTTGAACCATTCGATATTAGCTTAAAATCTAAGGATGAATTTATAATTATTTCAATTAAAACTTTCAAAAATTACAAATTATGGCTCTGTTTGTTTCGCCGTAAAATGATTTGCGGAAAATATTTTTTGAAATTTTTCGGTGCTTTGTGCGACGTAAAATAATAGTCAACATAAAATATTTTCTCTTTGACCGAAAATTAAAGGAAAATGGTTTACGATTTCAAAACCGTAAACCATTTTTTGACGTTGAACATCTCATTCATAAATAGACGGATCCTACTAAGACCGGCCAAGGGACCCGCCTGAACTTGCTCGGGACCCGACCGAACTTGCTTGAAACTTGACTAGGACCCTCCTGAGACCTGCCTGGGACTTGACCAGGACTCGCTTGGGACCTACTCGGGATTTAATCTGGACCTGCCCAAGACCTGCTCGGGACTTGACTGGGACCCAACTGGACCCACCCGAGAACCTGCCAAGACCTGATCGGGACCCGACCAAACTTGTCCGGGACTTGATTGGGACTCGCCCGGGACTTGACCAGCACCCGCCCGGGACCCATCAGGACCTGAACGAGACCTTGTCGGGGACCTGCCCGGGACTTGATCGGGATTCGCCCAAGACTTGACCAGCACCCTCCCGAGACCCATCAGGACCTGAACGAGACCTCGTCGGGGACTTGCCCGGGACTTGACTGGGAGTCACCAAGGACTTGACTGGGACCCGACCGGACCCATGAGGGACCCCGCTGGGACCTGCCTGGGACTCAGCGAAAAACATTTTCTTTGAAAATGATTTCTTATAAACATTTTTCGGTATTTGGCATGTACGAAAAATCAGGCGGGTCCCCGATGTCGAAAAATGTTTTCAGCATAAAACATTTTCCGGTATTTTGTGTGTACTCAAAATCATATTAAATACTAAATTATAAAAATGTCCCTGTCGAGTCTTGGGCGGGTCCTACAAAGGTTTTGGGTTGATTCCGACGAAGTTTCGATAGGGTCTAGGCGAGGTATGGGCAGGTCCCGGGTGAGTCACAATGGGTAATTTTCAGTTGTAAATAAAAATTACATTTTATAGGTTATATGATTAAATAAAAATATAAAAAATATTTGTGATTTTCCGTGTGCGCGCTAAACGCCGAAAAATGTTTTTATCGTAAAACATTTTCCTGTAAAATGAATTCCTTAAAAATATTTTATGACATAAAATACTTTACGCCGAAATAAATGAAGCCAATATATATATATATATAT
>NC_081544.1:28893769-28920032 GCF_901000735.1 Corylus avellana | reverse complement strand
GATTTGAATGTATGGTTGTGACAATGAGGGTTATGTCCTATCTTTCTGACTATAATATAAAATAAATAAACTGTATTTTTAGGCTATCTGGTTAGACTGAATTTTCTATAACAGACAAAGAAAATTGGTGAACCATTCAATGAAAGCTAAGCTAAACCATACAAAGCCCATTTTGGTCAAAGAGCTAATTATAGATAACGTAGGCAACTTAAGTCAGGCCTCAAATTTATGCTCTCTTTGTTAGAGAATTGAGGTGACATAGAAGAGCATAAGCTATAAATTAAGCTAATTAATAACTCGTTAATGTTTAGGGAATAGTGTTGAGAAAAGCATAAGCTATAACATTAAGCCAATAATTATATGAACTTGTTTATCTCCAAAACAGCAAAACTCCTGGGGTTGGTGTGTGTTAGGTGAGGGTGTCATGGAAAGTCCCAACTCTTTCAATTAAAATAAAATGGCTTAAATTAAAGGGTTAAACGCATGCAACCAAGAGATTTCAGAAATTGAAGGAAATGGCAACAAGCAACAGCAGCCACGTAGACAGCAAAAAGGAGTTAGTTGTGGGAGAAGGAAGATGTCGGTATCAAGGGGGTTGGTACTCCATGGAAATGACCAAATTGGGTCTTGCCACCAACCCACGACGAACTCCCAGGGCCTGAAAGCGCTAAACTCAACGTTTTTTCCAAACCAGATTCTCCTACCATTTACCAACTATAACAATGACATGGTGACGACATCATTCATTCCTTCCCATCATCAACTGATTTTTTTTCTTCTTCTTTTAATTAAGATAAATATTGTGCCAGCAAGACTTCGTTTAGCATTAACAGGGGATTCTGTTTTGGTAAATCAATTGAGAAAACACTTGCACCTCAATTTGCTGAGTGTTAAATAAATGATTTTGGCTTAAATCAATTAAGAAAAACAGTTAAGGAGCCACTTATGCCCTTGATTAAATGATTTTTTTTTTTTTTTTAAAAAAAAAATTATGTGGAAATTAAACTTCTTATTGTTTCCATGGTATAATTACTATAAATATCATACGGTGGCCGGTTCTTCATATTTAGAAATAACACGAAATAATGAGTTGGGTATTAGTTTTATTGTTACCATTTTTGTTTGACTTCAAAAAGAAAAATTGGAATAAAGGATGGATCGAAGGCATGAATAGTCAAAGTTATTGGTTTTTGTTTGGTTAGGGTGTTGCGAAAGTGACCAATTGATTCTTAAACTTGAAAACCTGCAAAGGAGTAGTTTGATAAAATAATCAACTGGTTAGTAGAGTGGCTTTTTTTTTTCCCCTTCTAAACAAGCAATGGAAAGGGGGTTACATGATTAAAGAAACACAAAAGGAGAAAGCATCCCGACAACAAAGTCCAAATAGTAAAATGCAATGCAAATACAGTAACAAGAACTGGATCCAGTCCAAAAAGACCAAACAGCAATTAGTAGAATGGCTAGCTATGTGTTTGGCAACTGTTGAAGAGTGCCTTTGGGGATAGCAAGTGGGGGCGGGTAGAAACAACAAATAAACCAAAAATTGATGACCCTTTCTTTGTTTATATTTGCTCAGAGAAAAAAAAAAAAACAAAACACAAAATGATGTTAATATTTTAAGGCAGTGACATGGGTCAAAGAGACATGAATCATTGGGCTGGAGTTTGTAGCTTGGATCCGAACCCAAATTAAAAAGGCCAGTGAACCAACGACCTTTGAGTTTTGACAAGATTTGTAGCTTGGAAGACTAAAAACAAATTGCACTACATTAATTAATTAAACTGGGTCCACATTTCTTTAACCCAGATCTACTTTTCTCTATTTCTCGCTTAGAAAATCAAGACATAATTAGGTAAGACATCGACAACCTTCTTGTTGTTTTTCTTTGGCGGCAATACAAAGGAAAAAGGGCAATACAAAGTCTTTTTTTTTTTTAACCAAAATCTGTAACTTTCATCAATGAAATATCAAGAGTATAAAGTTTTTATAATACAGAGTATAAATGTCTGAAAAATTACAGTTAAATGCTATGAGATTACAAAGTCATAGAAATAATTGCAAGTTTTCGCTAATTCATGTACAATAATATATTGTACTTTAACTCCCCAAAATAACACTTATTGTAATATCAAAGATTCAAAATCTAACCTATGATTATAAATTACAATGAAATGGTAGTTTAAAAGAATTAAATAGTAAAAATTTAAATTTACAAATGCCTTTGCAAAATGTTAATCAATTTAAAAGATTAGCGTATTTTTCTTATTATATATATATATATATATATTTTGTTGTCTAAAAAGCTCCTAAAATATAAATTTAGAGAACACAGAAAAAAAAAAAAAAAAATGTACCCGCGTGGCGGGGGCACCACCACATGCGTACAAATCCAAGATCCACCAACAAAATAAAAGACAAATAGGCATAAATAAGAAAAGGGGTAGCCTCGTACATTCACAACCAAAGCAACTCTTATAAACTCCCCCACAAATCCCACCACCAAAATCTGTGCATTTCTTCACTCCTCTCCTCTCCTCTCCTTCGAGCCCGCCTCTCTTCCACTCTTTTCTCTCTTTCCCGCCCCAATGGATCCCGTCAGCGACTGGGGAAACACACCCCTCAACACGGTGGACCCAGAAATCCACGACCTCATTGAGAAGGAGAAGCGGCGCCAATGCCGGGGCATCGAGCTGATTGCGTCGGAGAACTTCACCTCCTTCGCCGTCATCGAGGCCCTTGGCAGCGCCCTCACCAACAAGTACTCCGAGGGCATGCCCGGCAACAGGTACTACGGAGGCAACGAGTTCATTGACGAAATCGAGAACCTTTGCAGGTCTCGCGCCCTCCAGGCCTTCCACCTCGACCCCACCAAGTGGGGCGTCAATGTGCAGCCCTACTCCGGCTCGCCTGCCAACTTCGCCGCCTACACGGCCGTGCTCCAGCCCCACGACCGCATCATGGGCTTGGATCTTCCCTCTGGCGGTCATCTCACACATGGGTACTACACCTCCGGAGGGAAGAAGATCTCGGCGACCTCGATTTACTTCGAGAGCTTGCCCTACAAGGTGTCTTTCGATACTGGGTACATCGACTACGATAAGTTGGAGGAGAAGGCCTTGGATTTCAGGCCCAGGTTGATCATTTGTGGTGGTAGTGCGTACCCCCGGGACTGGGACTACGCCAGGTTCCGCGCTGTTGCGGATAAGTGCGGCGCTCTCTTGCTCTGTGACATGGCTCACATTAGTGGCCTTGTTGCTGCGCAGGTATATTTGATCATTGATTGCTGATGCTTGATCTGTGTTTTTAATTTGATTGGGTCTTGTTGTGTGCTCTGGGTTTAGATCTGCATGTTACTTGGGGTCTGGTTGATTTTGGGAGGAACACAGTTTAGCATGTTTTGGATCTGGGTCTTTTTTATTAAAATCTAATTCGGCTTTAATTGAGTGATTGGTTGTGTAGATCTGCATTTGAGTTCTTACTTTTGTTCATGCACATTTAAAACTTAAGTGACAATTTTATAGTGCGAAATCGTTGTGCATCTTCTGGATACATTGTGTTTTGAGTTGAGTGGAGTTTAAATATATGATGTGGGAGGAAATGGGATGAATATCCTTGATTGTGGACTGCATGATTGTATTATAGTGCCGAATCTTGAATCTTACATGCAAATAATTAATTAGCTTATTGGATCCCTCCTCCTATACATGGCATCTTCGGATTCAATCTGTTAGAGCTTTGAAATAATTGCTTTGTCATTTATTTACTGTGTCTATGGATCTTAGTCTCCTACCTGACCTTTTATGATCTGGGTGTTTCTTGTCTAAAATAGTTGCTTTTATTGTTGGGTGTAGGAAGCTGCGAACCCCTTTGAATTCTGTGACATTGTCACAACCACAACCCACAAGAGCTTGAGGGGTCCTAGGGCTGGCATGATCTTCTACCGGAAGGGGCCTAAACCAGCCAAGAAGGGCCAGCCAGAGGGTGCCGTTTACGACTTTGAAGACAAGATCAATTTTGCTGTTTTCCCCTCCCTGCAGGGTGGTCCTCACAATCACCAGATTGGTGCTCTGGCTGTTGCTCTGAAACAGGCCATGGCGCCTGGGTTCAAAGCCTATGCCAAGCAAGTCAAGGCCAATGCAGTTGCCCTTGGAAACTACCTGATGGGCAAGGGATACAAGCTTGTCACTGGAGGAACTGAGAACCACCTAGTTCTCTGGGATCTTCGGCCTCTTGGGTTGACTGGTAAAAGAAATGAGTTACTTGGTTTAGAAAAAGTAACTGTTGTGGGCATGGAATTTCACTTCTGATTTATCTATGCATGGTGTTCCTGCAGGCAATAAGGTTGAAAAGCTTTGTGACTTGTGTAACATTACTGTGAACAAGAATGCTGTGTTTGGTGACAGCAGTGCCTTGGCTCCTGGAGGAGTGCGAATTGGTAAGAAATGCCAAGGATCAATTTCTTTCATTACTTCTCTGCTAATGGTTGTATGCACATCTTGTGAGAATGACTTTTTAAGACACAAATTGAGCTATATGGCAGTTCGATGTCTTATATTATATTGAAATAAGATAACATTCTTCGACATTTATGTCAAAATCACATCACCTTATGGCAACTAAACTACTTCTCTCACTTGATAATAACCCATGCAATTATTGCTCATATCTTTATCTGCATGAATAAGTAACGGTGAGTGTGTATTTTGACAGGTACCCCGGCCATGACTTCAAGAGGGTTGGTTGAGAAGGACTTCGAGCAGATAGCAGAGTTTCTTCACCAAGCTGTGAGCATCACCTTGAAGATCCAGAAGGAGCATGGAAAGCTATTGAAGGACTTCAACAAGGGCCTGGTGAACAACAAGGACATTGAGAACCTCAAGGCTGACGTTGAGAAGTTTTCGGCATCCTTCGACATGCCCGGCTTCCTGACTTCTGAGATGAAGTACAAGGATTAGGTGTAGAGCTTTTATTCATTGCTATTACAGTTTGTTGTTGTTATAAAGGTGCATAAAAAAAGAGGGAAAAGAAAAAGCGTCTTCTGCCTTTTGGCATCGTAGGCTAGCCTGCTGTTATATTTCCTGCCTTGTGCCTTTGTCGGTGTGTGTGTTATGAGAGTTTGGTATCATATCCTCTCAATAACAATCTTTTTTTTGTTTTGTGTTTTTTTTTTTTAAATATCTTGTGTCTCATGGGGAAATTAGGAGAAATCATGTTCTTATTCACCGTACTAATGAACAATAAAGTGCAAATTTGTTTTAGTTTTTGTTTTCCTTATTCTTTGGAAGCAGTGATTGGTAAAATGATATTACGATTTTTGTTAGAAGCGTCGGTCGTTATTTGTGTCAACGCATTATCATTTAACCAATTCGACCCTTTTTCCATGATGTTTTCGCAGGTATCTTTCTTTATACACTCTTTTATGTCCATGTTGATCTTTGGCAATTGTGCACAGAGAGGAGTGTTTTCACAAAACAAAAAGAAAATTGTTTTAAAAAATATATATAAAAACGGATGGAGTTAAAAGATCACGGTGGTGATCGCTTGGAGGCAACCGTTATGTTGGTGATCTCACTGCCATTGCGGGGCCGTTTGCAATTTTGGCGGCCACGGATGATGAGACGATGCTGCTAATTCCTTATATTGTCTCTATTGTTGGTATAAATCTCAAGCCTGGGAGGATTTTATTTTACTGAATTTGTTCCAAGTTGCCCTATTATTGTTTTTTTCAAGTTGAATGGAGTTTTCATAAAAATCTCGACCTTTTTTATTTTTTTTATTTATTTTTTATTTTTTTATATGAATGATTTGCTTTGGGATTAAATGGTGTTCTTATCTTGAGAATTATAGTTAAAATACTTTTTGGGATGACTTGAAATTGTTTGTTGTTCTTAATTCACAAGAGACTAAATTGTGGCTCAACATGCCATTCGTAGAGCACATGCAAAGTGCCTAAGTACACACTACCAATCTACCATTGATTTAGAATGTTTGCAATTTTCTAATTTCGGCGCCTGTCAAAGCCTCATGCAACTAATGAAATAAATACTGCTCATGTGCAAATAAAGCTGCCTTATTGCAATTCAATAAGACAGCCTTATGGGAGAGGCTGTAGCCTGTCCGAGCCCCACCTACTCAGATGGCAGCCTGAACGGCCCAGGCCTCATGTGAGAGGCTGCAAATGATCCCGGTCCCTGCTTACATGTATAACAATAACCATTCTTTCACATCTATAGCAGATGATAATTAACTATTTCCTATTACAAGAGAACACAAGCATTGTGCATTCTGTACACAACCCTTCAATATGCTGCTACATCCCAATGAATGACACCCCGCACAAGACTCGTTTGGAAAAACCTCAATCAAATATCTCCTGGGCTTCAATTATACTGTGCTGACTGAAAAACAGAGCAGGAGACATTAGTCGAACAGACAAAAACAAATAAAGAAAAAAATATCATAGTAAAACCAGTTCCAGTAAGATGAAATTATGGCCTTACTGGTCGTCCTTTGTGACGCGATAATATTTTTCTGCGTGCTGCCGCTGACCAATTAATTGGGCAAAACGCTCATCATGAGTAATCACTATCAGCTGAAAATTTTCCTGGCCCTTTCTGTCCTCCATAATTCTGCAGGAAAACGACAGAAGATGCGTAAATGCAGGCCTTTGTCCGAAAATAGACTCTCAAGTGAAGATATAGGATGTTCATACCTCAGAAGAGCTGCGGCAAGACTCTCGGCATTTGGGCCATCCAAGTTGGTGGTTGGTTCATCTAGTGCTAATATACCACAGTTGAGGCAGAAAGTCTCGGCTAAAGCCAACCGTATGATCAAGGAAGCAAGGACCTGAACTAAAAACATTAGTTTCCCAGTTCTTGTAAAAGAAAGAGGTGGTAGATAAAGTAAGCGTTCAATGATCACTCACCTTCTGCCCAGCACTACACCTTCCCCTCATTTCTAACTCTGCATCACCAGTCTGCATGACAACCTGTATAAAAAATGTGACAGAAACAAATAGAATAACAATTAACAAAGAATAAAAAGTTTGGCCAGCTCAATAATAATAATAAAAAAAAGAAAAGTAGAGGAGAACAGTTTGAAAAGGATTTCCATACCCTGTAGCTGTAGGAGCGAGTCCCAGCACCTTCAGAATCAGAATGGATACTAATGTAATCTATGTCTTGCCCTCTGTATGTTTGTTGCCACAACTCTCTTATTATTTTATTAATTTCTTCCATTTTCATTGAGTGGAATCGCATAAGTGCTCTGAAAGGAAATGGATTAGAGAAAACATAATTATTTACTATAACATTGTCATTTTACATTAGAACTTTCATGAGTAGTTTAGCACCAATATTTAGAACTATAAAATAAAGCCTTGATCCAATCCACCACTAGCTGTCTATTGCCCAAGAGAATTCCATCAAGGAAAAAAGATTAAAACCAAGTTAGATAATTAAGAAGCGTGTACTAGAAGTCAGCATGGAAGCAATATGATGCTGGGCACTAGATGGATAGACAACCAGAAGTAAATGGGTCATCCCACAGGATCCACCATCAACGGTGCAAATAGAAAGATAATGCATGGTTATGAAAGATATTGGGCCGGATTGATAGATTGTTTTTGAAGCACCAAAAAATGGTGAGCAAAATATGTTGGACAACTAAGATACAACCACTTATTGACTAGGCTTACTGATGTCCCAAAGAACGTACCTGCAGTAATGAAGTTGAGATATATGAGGAGAAGTGTAAGATAGAGAAAAGAGCTATTTAGGTTTGTCAGAAAACCAGCGTAGCACTGTTAGTGGACAATATTGATGGACAAAACTGAAACTAGTAACTTTTGGAAAATTATTGAATCACTCCTGAGTTTTAGACATTTATTAAATCACTCCCTGAGTTTCTATTTTTATCTTTTAGCTCCTTGAATTTGTCCATGTTATCCTTTTGTCCAATCCCATACAAATTCGGTCATTTTTTTGGATGGAGCTCATACAAAATTGTAACTCTTAACCTTTTTCAAAGATGAAAAAAAAAATATTAGGAGTGGCTAGCACGGCCACCCCCACAGTGGGGGTGGCTCATGTGGCCACTCTCAAACAGAGGGTCTGTGAGCCGCCCCCTAACTCATGGGTCACCCCTTTGATTTTGGGGTGGAGGGGGCAGTGTCACTGATGAAAAGGTCCATACACCCGGTGGATGGATCTTGAACTCACGACCCTACATTTGGTAATTACAAGAAGAGTTGCCATTTGAGCTAGAGCTCGTTGGCTAAAATGCAAACATAACTATATTCCAGAAGTAACAAAAAAATTGCTTCAAGAATCTGGCATCACCTAGCTTAACTGAACAAGATTTAGAAAGAATTTAAAACACATTTAAAATATAACAGCTTATAAAAGAAACATATATATATATATATATATTAAGCGTACTTGTCAAGTGCATTGTAGTATCTGTCCAGGTCCTTGTTTGCCATCTCAGTTGTCTGTTACAAAATGTTTTCCAGTTATTAATATGTACGAGTAATAAGGAGAACACCTATAAGCAATCTGGAGAAAAACATTCAACCTTAAGCTGGATTAGCTGATCAAAGTACCGATTGTCAATATCCTTGTATTGTGCCTGTTTAAGATCAATTTTGTTTTTCGAAACGTTACTTTGGTAGACAGCCACTGTTCCATGGTACCTGTTTAACTGTTATGAAAATAAAAGAGGTGTTAAATCTTTTCATTTAAGTAAAGAATGTGGCTTGAAGATACTAATTTGACAATAATGAGAAGTAAATTTAAAAGCATAAAAGGGTTGTACAACATAGAAACCTCATAAATGCATATGCATTGCAATAACAAGAAAGTATCCAACAACTACCACATTCAAGTGACTTTCCAGCTTTAGACTTCATCGAATTTTAGAATGTGTGAACTTTGCAACCACAACTTTCTTAAATACTGTAATTAGGTCTTTGTTAATTAAACTTACCTTCCACTACTTTTTCCTTTTTCTCCTTTGCCCCCTCCTCTCTCCGTATGTCTGTATAGCTGCTAGACCAAAACTAGGCCTAAAGAACCAACCAGACTTACCAGCGGGGTATTAACAAGCTTTTCCAGTGGTTGTTCCCACCCAAGTGCAGTCTCTCTCTGCCCTCACCCCTTTCCATTGCAAATAGGTTCAAAGGCTCTCACACCAAAGATAAAGCAGTGGATGGAAAAGTAAAGTCCCAAATAAAGTTCAGAAAGATTAAATGGTGGCAAACAATTCAGTTTTTTTTTTGACTAATCATGAATCAACACGTCAGTAGGACTATAATGTCCATGGTAAGAAGTGGACATCAACTACCTAAAGGGGAAGGTAAACATATAAAAATGGTGTCTGTAGGATTTAAATACCTCTGAAAGAAGTCTCTCTCTTTCCTGTGAGAGCTTTCCAAGTTCAGCTGCAAATGTTGAAACCCCACCGACCTTCAATATTCTTTCTTCCAGTGATTCAATCTCACGGGCAAGCTCATCTACTTCAGCCTTTGTTTTCCTATAATTCAAGTTGTCCTCAATATTTCGTCTTAACTGATCTTGATTCCTCATCAAGTCTTTACTTTTGTTTAATTCAGCTAAAATTTCCTGCTTCCTAATGTCGCAACTTTGAAGTTGAGATTCTGATAGAGATTGCTTTTCTTGCATTTCTTTCAACCTGTCTCCTTTCTTTAAATCATAATACCTGGTTGAACAATGTGATGGTCAAGATCAATCGTATTAGAGACTTTACACATCAAATCTCGGGTTCACAATGCTTACTCTTTAACTCTAAAAGAAATTTTAAGTAGACTCTCGACTTCCTGCTGGTAATTTCTTTTTTGTTCAGCCCGCTCCTCATATTCACAATTAAGTTTAGCTTTCAATTCATTGTAGTCACGCAGTAATTTATCTTTCTCCTTCGATAAAGGGCCAAGAGCCTCCCCCAAATGCTGAAATTAACAAGAAGATCAGTGCATTATGCAGTTCAGTACAACAACAAAACTTTCTTTACAAGAAAACTGCACAAATAAATCAAAATGTCAGAAACAGGAGAGCAAAGAGGCCTAGGTTAATGACTTTGTGGACCTAAGAGACATACAACAATAAGTATTAAGCTAGGTTTCACATACGACTAAAGACATTCAAAACCACCTACGTGACGAAACTTACTGAAATGGAAATTAGAAATATATATGCATATAAGTGCAATTAACTGATGCATCCCTTAATCAATGGCTTCACAAACTAAAGAATTACAAACTCTATTATACGACAAGAATTAAAAGAACCCTATCTCTACTTCACTAATGCTTATCCAACCCACCTCATGTATTTATGCAAAAACCCCAATTTCCTCGGGATATAGAGTGGACAAGCATAAATGGAGAGAAATTAGAGCTCCCCACATAGATAATATTCTTGATAAAAAAATTTCACTTCAAAGCCTCACAACCTCTGCGAGAGTTTGAGCATTTTTTGGGTGGTCACATTCAACCTTGTCAGAACCTAGTTACATAACCATAGATAAGATCAGGAATACCATTAACTCAAAAAGCAACTAAGTAGATTTATTACACGTCTGAGGATGGAATTTCATATTTAAAGTTACAGAGGTACCTTCATGTTGACAAAAAAATCTTCCCATGTGCAAATGATGCTTGAAGCTAATAACAGAGTGACTCTTTTTCAGGGGGTGGGAATGGGAGGATGCAACAGATAGGCCTAGACAAGTTTGATGGGTCACAGAAAATTGTTTCTAAGTCAGACCCCGACATGTTATTTCCTCATTCTCATAATGTCCTTCCAAACTAGTTTTCCAGTTTCATTTACTAGGTAATTTTTCAACACATAACCGACTTTCATGAGAACTAAACTCTTTGATCACGTTTTCCATTGTAATGGATTCTACACACTTCTGTTTGTAGTGCACAGCCACTCTCTCTCTCTCAAAAGAGAAACATTTGGAGGGAAACAGATATCCATATGCAAAACACACTATATAAAATTACATTCTTGAAATGCACAAAGAGACAGCAAATCTGAGTTCTACTCAAGTAGGAATTTTTCACTGGATACATTTAGTAATATTCCCTACAAAAATAATTATCCACAATATATTCATGAAAATACCAATAGTAGGCGAGTAAGCCATACATGTAATACTCATAGATTACTATGATATGTGAAGACAATTACCATTGGCATGAGAATTATACACGGACAAAAGCAAATTCTTGACAAACGATATAGGCAACACCAATAAATATCTTATAGATGTACAAACAACCTTCTCGTCAAGATCAACTTGACTTTTTTCCTCGGTTAAACGCTCTAACTCTTCTTCTGCCTTTTTAACATCACGCAATGTATTAGCTGCTTTGACTTTCTCCTCCCTTAGAGTGTGCCACCGAATTTGAATGTTGGATAAATCATTTTCCATATACCTCTGCTCATCCCTTAACTTCTCCAGTTCATTATGCAAACCATCCCTGGTAGTCAACAATTAAAATAGTTAAAAAAATCAAATCCAAACAGAAGCAATAAAGTATTGCAAGATGTCACAACAAGAGTTCAATAATAAATACATATTAGAAAAATATGCAGAGCTAAATGCTAAGAAATAATTAACAAATCTAAGTCAATGTCACATAAATTGAATGTGCTTACAAATGATCGTAATCAAATTGGCTGAGGAATAAAAAATAAAAATAAAAAATTGGAAAGTTCAAGTCAAGTACTTTGTGCTTTGCAATGTATTCAGCTCTAACTGAATTTCTTCCATGGTTCTCACGCCTTGCCCTCGAAAATCAAGCTTATACTCTAAATCATCAACTTGCTTTTGCCAACTTTGAATTTCTTGGAAGAGCCTGTCAGCAGTTTCAACAGGCTGCACCAAGGCCTCAACTGAGTCCTTATCAGCCTTTACTTGAGCTAAAACACCTAACACCTACACCGGAGAACAGCCATTATTGGAGCCGAAACACATAACGGTTTTAGAAAAAGATTTTTTGACTTAGCAAATAAAGAAACTTCCTGCACCAAAAAAAAAAAAAAAAAGAAAAAAAAAAGAAAAAAGAAAAGTAAAATAAGACAATATTGACACATATTAAAGCAATGTAAGGAAACCTCATTCACTCTGCACTCTGCACTCCACACTCCACGTGCCCCTCTTGTGGGCAAGTTACGGATAAGAGAGAAAAAGGAGGAGAAAGAATGAAAGGAAACAGCAATCAAATTGTTTTAGTTCTGAGATAGAGTAGAAAAGGGGTTTATTCCTTCATTCACCGTTATGGGTGTACTCTCTGTTTGTTTGATTCAAGTTCTAGCAAAATGATCATAACATACAGAATGCCACAACTAATCAAGTCAATTCATCAGAACCATGTGTCTTTACTCTTGTGCTGGTGGAAGAAATATTTTCACACCATTCTGCTCAATCAAGGGGTGAATCTTCTGTTTGATCAAAAGCAATTGCATCATTTCTCACAGCCTCAACCAACTTATAGTCCTCGTAGTGCCTCGAACTCAAACAAGTCACTCCTTAATGTTACATCTTATGAACATGACATGATCATCATGGTCATCTTCAAAACATGAGGCAAAACAGATCTTTTTTTTTTTTTTTTCCTTTTTAACTAAGCAATCACCTGCTCTTAACTAAAGTACTATTGGTTGTACTTTTTCTGTTTGTTTTGACCATAGCATTCTTACGGGTTACCAATAATATAGCCAACTCAACCCATCTGTGCCTCGTCTGAAACACTCTTGTATCGGCAGCACAAATACTTCTAAACATTAGGCTCTATAAAGGTGCATGTCATCTGTTTGATCAAAAGAAATTGAAGGTCATTTTCCACAGCCTTAACTGACATTCTCTTAGCCCTTCCTCCAGTCCTTGTAGTGACTCTTTGAACCAAGTTACTCCTTGGTGTACAAGCAATGGTCATAATGAACATGACACAACACAATCATCATAATCATTCTCAAAACACACAGAGAATCAGATCTCTCTCTCTCTCTCTCTTACACGCACACAAAAAAAAAAAAAAAGAATCAAGCAAATACTCTTAACCGAAGTTCTATTTCTTCATTACGATGGCAATTTCCTACTGTATATAGTATTATTAAAACCTCTGTAGACCAATCTAAACTATCTAAGCCGATACAATTTTTTAAGACTTAACTTGATTACAATCAAGACTTGAACCCTTTCCTTCCATCTTTTTTCCAGGCTTCTCTATTTCTTTTCTCCTAGTCTTGCAGAAATGCCATTAATATCCTATTTTTGTTGCTGGCAATTTCTACAGTTACCCCCCCCCCCAAAAAAAAAAAAGCACATAAATTAGTGACCATATCCTTAGAATTTACAAAAAAAGTCATCCTTGTGAAGAAACTTTACACACCCAACACACTGAGCAGCATGAGGTGAAAAACAATATGCAAAATGATCAAGTCTCATGTGCTAGCAGATACTTGATTCTTTTACACACTACAAGCTAAGATACTGAGGCAGTATGCAGTAAGGGAAAATACAGTACTAAAAATAGAACTTCAACGTTTGGAGGTTGTAGTGAAAAATGCACGTCACATGCTTCCCTGAAAAGTTGGCAGTATTTGGAGAGATATTTAAAAGCAAAATGTGCCAGAATTGATAATTACATCATCAAGGGCCTGAGTCTTTTCATCCAGCTCTTCGGTCAGCTCATGCAAATCTTTCTCAGCATTAGGAATTGTTTCCTTTCCAATTTTAAGATATTCTTCATAAACCATACGAAGCTTGTCTAACTGCTGAAAAAAAGATTCAGCATTTGAGGACTCCACAGCCAACACTTTCATATGCTCAGCGGAACTTGCTGCCTTCACTCTTTGCTGTAATTCACAGGGAAATATCAGCCAATTCAGCTAGAACTATAAAAAGCTCAAGGAGCTAAAGCCACCTGAGTTAACGGAAACCCCAGTGGAAGACCAAGCAATTGAAAAAATAGTGTGTGCACTACAGTCCAATGAAAAACCTGCTTTAAAATTTTGAATAATGAACATACTAACCTTTTTAACAAACTCATCTTCCTCTTCCGCAGAGAAAGGGCGCTCACAGCAAGGGCAAACGTGATGAGCACGGGCAACCCTTTCAAAAGGATCAAACATTTGCCGCATACCATCTGCAATGTTGTATTTGCTGCAGGAGATGCACCACATACAGTATAAGCACCTTAACAACCACAAAAGTGATCATTCAGATATGCATCAATTAATATTGTCTATGAAGTAAACACCAGGAACCTTTTCTGGACATCTTTTTTCTCCTTAGCTGACTCCAAGACTTTGACGTAAAAATCTATGCTAAGAGATTGCTGATCCAAGGACTGAAGTTTGGATTCAATAAATCTCTTCCTTGCTGCATGAAATCAAATTATGAAGCATTACGGAGAAAATGATTCTGTGAATTTATTTAATCTAGTCATTTGCATATATGGATGACAAATGTATGTTACATGGTTACCAGATAAGTAGAATGACATCAGAATTGTTGGCATTACACAACTACTACAACAAGACTGGTAGTATCCCAGGAAATCTCTGAAACGAATAGCAGTTATTAAGCTGTGAGTAATACTTACACTCCACATCCTTGCCACATTTGGACAGATTAGTATTAACTTCTTGTATTTTAATCTGCAACATATTCACCTCCTTCTCAGCTTCACGGGATTTTGTATTCAAGTCATCAAACTCCATTCCAATGGCCCTACACCAGGAATAATAGCAACTTGAAGAGAAGTAATAATAATAATAATAATAAAAGCATGATTCAAAACAAGAGTAATAAACACCCATAAAGTTTGCCAGGTGCCTCTAAGCTCTGACCTAAGACCCTCCAGCACAAGACAACCATAAAAAATGTCACTTAAAATTAAACAACCGATAGTGAAAACAGAAACATGCAACGAATATGAATGCAAATTCTCAACAGTGTAAAAGTGCCTATGAAAGCTGAAATGCCTTGACTTATTGTTTGGCATTCAAGCAGGTCTTTCAAACAAGACCTCGGCATGTTAAAGCAGGGATCTATCACACAGTTTCAAGATCAGGGTCAGAAATAGGATCCTAGAGTCCTAAAAACCAACTGTTATGCAAATTGATAGTTGCTCCAAGCCTCGTCTCTAGATTTGACAGTTGCACATAAACCGGCACAAATTCTAGAATCAGATTGGAATTAATCATTTAGACTTCATTGTTTTACAGCCTTATCCATATATTCCAAGGAAATAAACTCTTTGATTCACCAAGAAAAATTACCCTAAAATAGCCTCCCTACTAATTTTTTTAGAAATTATGATGCTAAATGATAAATGAGAAATTATGATTCATTTAGACTTCATTGTTTTTATGCTAAATGATAAATCATGATGCATTTTGAAAAAGAAATTCTCTGTAGAGGGAGTTGGAAGTGAACCCCGCTAAGAGCTTCCTACATCCAACCTACATCTCAAATAAGATGTCCATATAAGATTAGACCATAGTTGTCTTGGTGTAAAATTGTTTCATCCAACTCTTAGAATCAGATATAAGACTTAGCTTTGAACAGAATGCTATATATATATATATATATGAAGTGAACCCCGCTAAGAGCTTCCCACATCCAACCTACATCTCAAATAAGATGTGCATATAAGATTGGACCATAGGACAATGCACAAAGGGATGATTCTTTTGTTGTCTTGGTGTAAAATTGTATCATCCAACTCTTAGAATCAGCAATAAGACTTAGCTTTGAACAGAACACATCAATTTAAAATAACCCCAAAAAAAAAATGATAAAAAGAAGAGAAGGAATTGAAAAGAGAAGGCCATTCTCATTCAAGCCTGAAGAATAAGCAATGTATATATCTTAAAAGACATAATGTGCTGCAGAACAACAAAACCGGGACTACGCACCAGTATACACTGAAATTTTGGAACATTTGGTTATAATAGGGCCAACAAAATCCAAGAGACTACTAATGACACAAACATTCCGCACAGCCTTCTGGGTTCATAACTAACCTTAACATAACAAATAAAACGGCACCTAGAAAATAATCACCAATCATATAATGATTTTGATTATATGTTTTTGTTAGTATATAATAATTATTACAGACCTACAACAAAACATACTAATAAATATTTTTTTCCAAAAAAGATTACAAAGAAATTATAGATCAAACTATGGTACATGCTTTGAAAATAGTAGTAAAAATAACAGAAAAATATAAAGAGAGATTCTTCAAGAAAAGAGAATTCAAGTGCAAAGTCTTCATGTTGTGGGATGCTAGGAAGTTTATTGCTTATACACGTGTGCACACACACAGACATCCAACAAGTCTATTACAAATCCTTGATTTGACATTTCACCTTGCCAGTCCCAAGCCACATCAAAGAGGCCAAAGCCCAAAGGGGTATGAGATAAATAACCAGCATTAATGCTCCAATCAGTCCTACATGAATATGCTTGAAGCTAAGAAAATTTCGCCTCTGGATGCAACTTTTGCCATCTACACTGATTACAACGCAACCCTCTTTTATTTATTGTTGTTATTCATGTTATGTTCCCATTTGGAACGAAAACGGTTTAACAGCGTGGAAGATAGGCAAAAAATGAAGAAACTATCAAAAACCTAAGTGAATCTTTGAAATTTTTCTCAAATAAAAGTCTTAAGACTAATAAAACAGCCACAAGACAGAAGTGAAAGATGAAGAGCACTTTGAACCAAAAATTTCTGTCATTGCCATAATCTTCTCCTTTATATTTTCAAAGCTAATCCAAATATATTCAACAGGTGATTCCCAAACTGTAGTAAAAAAGATCTGAAAGTTATATTTCAAGCACATTCTTCAAGTGACTAAATGGTGTCAATTGATGGCACCTACAACAACTTTGATTAATTATTGGCAATGCATAGCCTGGGAGAAGACCTATGAGTTCCAGGCATTCCAGTAATATTGGCAACACAACAGAAACGTGATGTAGTGGAAAATGTGAGAAATAATACTTATGTACTAGACTCTCAGTCATTGAAGTTCTCTACCTTGATATGAAAGCTAAAATTCAAATACCATGCAGTTATACTGATTCATCCTTTTTTTTTGGTTGGGTTGGGGGGGGGGGGGGGGTGTTGGTGGGAGAATAATGAGAACAGAAAGGGTAGATTATAAGTTAAGTCATGCAATGGAACCTTACTTGATTCTGATCTTAGTAATAGATTCACAGGGCAAGAGTTACATTAACGGAGAACTGACTGCAGAAATATCATTTTATAGAAGAGTCAATAATAGATAAAAGAAATAGGTGAACAACCTTTGGGCCTGAGTAATTTCCTTTTTCAAATCTTTGTCGGGTGGAAGCCTCCCTTTCAGCACTCCTCTAATTCTGTCCTTGTACTCATCAACTCTGTAAAGAAATTAGAAAGAAAACACCACCAGCATCAAAACACAAGAATACAAGGTAACTGAAAACTTAAGCAAAGAAGCAGAAAAGAGATCTGACTAACATCTTTTTGTGTTTCTTCTTGTGATTCTCCAACTCTGCCTTCTTCAGAGACAGTTTCACTCTGTCCTCAGAATCAGCAGCCATAACGTCTTTCTCTCGATTAACAGCCTTTATCTTTTGTTCTATGCTATATAGCTCACTCTGCTTTTGACGTATGTTTGATTCAAATTCTCTTTCAGCAAGCTGATTCGTTTTTCTCTCAACCTCAATACGCTGCATGATAAGGAGAAGCATTACTTGAATACAACATAATCTGTTAGGTAAGATTAAGGTTGTGAATTCCAAGCGAGGCTAGCAAGCAGGGTCACCTCACCATGTTTTTTTCTCTTTCGTCAATGTGAGAAAGATTAACATTAGAAATTTGAAGTTCGAATGAATCACGCTCATTTTCCTTCTCTTCTATGCGTTTCAAAATGCCACTCTGCATGGATTGCAAAGGAAAAAACCCTACATGAAATGTGCAGGCATTGGCAATTGCAAAAGTTATGTAACATGCACTTTTTAAGCACAAACCTTGATCTCTAATTTGGCCTGTTTTTGCGCCTCAATATTTTTCCATCGGTCATTTGCATCCATATAGCAGTCCCATGCTGTCTTAAGTTCATATTCATTTGATTTCTGAAATAACATCCTTCCCAGTCAATGAATCTCAGAATGGTTGCTATAAAGCATTAGAGCTCTTACCTTGGATTTGAAAGGATAATTCTTTTGCTGAGTTAAATTAAAATCATTTTCATCTCCGATAGTCTAATTTCAGAAAAGAATGTCGAGAACATATATATGCATACTCCTACAAAGAAATATAAATCTAGCCAAAAAAAAGTCACCTTTTTATCCTCCATATCCTTCTCAAGATCCATCAACCTAGATTTGATTCGATTTATGAGGCTCAAAGCACCTTCATCACTGAAGGGGGTATTTGGAAGAGACCCTAGATTATGCCTTGCAAAAAGTTTTTGAATGGTGAAATCTCGTTCATTCTTCAAGGACATATGAGCCTGAAGTAAAAAGTAAAAGAGATGATCAGAAACACATTCCACACAAATTGGATGACTTCTAGATTAAAAAAGAAGTTTGAATTACTTCAGCTTCAGTTTGTAGCTTGCTAATCTCCCAGATAGATTCATTAATTGTCCTCTTAAGAAAAGAACTTTTAGTCTCTGTGTCATTCATTTCCCTCTCTAACTTGCTTATTTTAGATTCCAAAAGTGCAATCCTTTCTTCAAACTTGGTTTTCCATTCCTTCAACTCTTCATCAGTGTCTGAAAAAAACAAGCAAAAAAAATAAAACTGTTTAGAATCCCTCAATTGATCCCTAAAGAAACAAAAGTACAGCATAACAAAAAGCACCAGTACAAAGGGGAAAAAGTATGAGAACGCCAGCAAAAATAAATTGCAAGAATTGAGACAGATTATCCCGCATATGCTTAAAGCATTAAAGACCTTCATTCTCCTCAGCAAGAGCAGCATACTGTTTCTGCTGCTCCTTAAACAATGTGCTTCTTTCCGCAGTCTTTGTTGATATCAGGTCCTGTAGTTTCCGCAAATCTTTCAGCGTTATTTCAGAATGATGAATTTTAGCATCCACATTTTGGATGCTTTCCCCCAATTCCTGCATTTGTATGTTCAGAGATTCTGTTTTCTCTTGATCTTGAGCAATGCTTTCCCGAAGCTGTAAGAACACAACATCATCAACAGAACCACTCCATTAAAATCTAGGCACATTTGATATTAAACATCAAAATTTCTTGTATAAACAGTGCAACTGAAAAACTAATCAAGTTTCATAACAACTAAAATCACTTGCCTTATATCCTAATACAAGCTTAAGAATTCATAATAAGCTGAAAGTGAAGCAAAAACAGATAACCTGCAAATATATAAATATTTGTGTGTGTGTGTGTGTGTGTGTGTGTATCAAATTGTCTTAGTACGACAAAGAAGAGTAAACCTTATATGCAGCATCTTTCAAAGTTTGAAGATTCTCCAATTTCAGCTTGTAGGTCTTTATTTCTTGAGCCTGATCCTTGTGAAGTTTTTTTATAACCTCCAATGCCTTTGTGTATCTGCTCAATAATACATGACCATGTATAATTACTTAAAGTCATAAACACCAATGTAATTAACAAAAGTAAGCATGGGAAAACAGAAGGAAAAATTGAAACAAACAAATGAATATAGGACTGCATGAAGATTATACCAGCAGGCTCTGAGTGCAGTAATTATATAAGTTTCCACAAATGGTTTCAAAGATATAATTGCAATTATAATTACTGTTGAAAACAACGAAAATGCAGTTGGCTGGGTGGAAGCAAAGATGAATTTATCTTAAGGAGGATGAGTTACTTTTATTCGAAGAACTCTTTCAAGTTTGCTGTCCTATTTAATGTCACTATTCCCTATGCCAGTGGGTCTAGCAAAAAGATTACAGCCATGACAAGGAAATTTCTTGAGGGAGGGGCCAGTGATGAATAAGTATCATTTGATAGATTGGAATACAGCTTGTTCTCCTATTCAATCAGGATGCATGGGTGTAAAGGAGCATGTACTTTTGATCAAGCACAGTTGGGCAAGTAGCTTGGGAGATATGCTACAGAGTGGAGACATTTTTTGGAGGGTAGTGGGGGGTGAAATATGGGAACAAGTGGCGACAAAGGTGTACAACGGAAAAGAAATAAGAAGGGGTTGGGGGGGGGGGGAGGAGGGGCGAGGAGGAGTTCTCCAAACATATCAGTTTTGTAGTGGGGATTGGGGACTGAATTCCCTTTTGAAGTGATCTATGGTGCTAGGAGATTCCAGTAAAATTCTTTTAAGTCCCCAAGCTTTTCAGTATCATGGAGGATAGAAATGTATGTACGGCTGGTAACTCAATGGTAGGCTATTTTGGCATCCACAGTTTTAAACGGATATACAAGATATTGAGTTGATGAAGCAGCTTATGGAGTATAGTCTATTAACATCAATAGGGAGCACAATGACAAGAGGTGCTGGAGTTTGACAAGGAGTACGAAGTTTGAGATAGAATCTTATTTTTTTGATAAGTAAAGATATATTATCAAAGCGAAGAGGGGGCGCAACCCTAATACACAGGGAGTATACAAGAGTTGAGATAGAATCTTATTATCAGACTTTGAAGGTGGTTTGCGGGCAAGCTATCAATGGAAGAATATTTGGCAAGCAATGTTCCAGCAAAAGTCACTTTTTAAAAAAAATAAAATTAAAAATTAAAAAATTCTTTGATATAAAACAGCCAAAGGAAAATTCTGACAGTGCATAATCTGACAGTAGTTGGCTAGTTGGAAAGTTAGCTTTAATAAGCACCAAATTCGAGTGACTTGGAATGCAGCGCCTTTATGTTTGATGTGGCATATTTGGCGCAAGCTAAAAGCAAGGACATTTGAAGACATTGAACACTTAGTGACAAAGTTGAAGATGCCGTTTCTGAGATTGTCATTTGATTCGCCAACAACAACTAGTAGCTTATCTACTTCTTCATTTTTTTTTTTATGTTTTTGCCCTTTGTAACTTTAGACCTTAAAAGTTTTTTCATTTTTCCTGTATACTCCCCTATGTAAGATGAGCCCTTTTATTGTAATACTTTTTACTGATAACAAAATTGGACTTAATGGCTATAACTTTTGAGAATGAAAAAGAAGAAAGAATGATTTAAATGGTTTACAGAACTTATGTGAGGAAAAAAATGTAAAAGGGATGACCATCTACTACGTGACATTGACTATACGTGTGATGATATGAGAGTGTACCTGAGGATCTAATCAAGCTAATATTCAATATTAGGACAGAGGGCATGTAATTATCTAGGTTCCCTAATTCTTCTCTTCCATACCTATTGTACGTAAGTTACCATGCTTCAAAAACAAGAGTCACACTCTTTAAACACCCTAAGAATAGGCGTTAAGTCATCTATTCATATTCTTTAGGAAAAATTGGTTATTTTCCGGTGTTTGGTTGCAAACCTGAAAATGTTATGGATAACATTTTCAAGTGTTTGGTTGGAACCTGAAAATGCTATAAAAACACCACCATCACCTCACTCACCCAAAATCAGCATACAAGACAGCAAAATCACCACACAAACACCTTCAAAAACATACTCTGATCAAAACCTCAATCAAAGATCAACATCTCAAATCCAACCAATTGGCCATCCAAAAATCACAATGAACATGACTAATTAATAACCGAACACCTCAACTCCATACTGAACCCTTCAACCACTAGACACAATTCCAAATCCATTACCAATGTCACACTTAGTCTCAATAGCTAACACCGTGGCCAAGTACTTGGTATCCGGCTTCTTCAGCTTCACCTGGGTGTGGTGCTCCATCGAATGTGCATTGGTCAAGATCCTCCTCCCCCCAATGATGAACGTACTGCTCGCACTGTACTGCCTCTTCCTCTGCCACATGAGTGAGAAATTGGGCTCTGAGTGAGCGCAGAAGACCTTCACCATCGTGTCCATGGAGGGCACCACCCTCACCATAATCTCCCACTGCACCAACTCTGACACTATAGTAGTGGAGTTTGTCGTTGCTATCGTCGCCGTTGCGTGGGCAAACTCTTCGTTCCGTCTGCATGCCTAGAGTTATGGCGCTTTGCTGAAGCCACTATGTTGGCCGCAAGTTCTCATTCTTGACATTATGAGTACAACCACGAGCACGCCAAGAGGCTGATGGGTCGTTCAGGTCCGTCATGGGTTCAGTGATATAGGGACTGAGACGACATCATTTCTTGCTGCGGTGGTGTATTGGAAGTCCTTGGTCTCTTTGGTTGGCAGAAAATGTTTTATGAAAACGAAATGCATAAAACATTTTACGCCCCATTAGCCTTGTTTTCCTTGGTCAACTGAAAATGTTTTCGTTTTGACCAAAATTTTCAGCTGTCCCAAATACCCAAAAGTGGAGGAAACATTTTCTAAAAAAGTTTTGCACCAAAACAAATGGGGCCTTAATATAAACTGACTTTAACATAGCATAATTCACAAAAACTTCTAACAAACCATTAAAAGAATTCATTCTCATACAGATAATTGATGGTGTACGTACAAAATAATACAAATGACGTACAACTATATAAGTTACCTTATTTTCTTTCTAAAGACTCAAAGAAGATAAACAATACCGGGTTGCAGAGAAGATATCGTCAAATTTCTTTTTTAATGTGGAAGGATCTTGCAATGGCCAATTAGCTTCATCTTGGTGTACAAATACCACGTTTTCCAGAATAGCCTTTGAAACACCCATTAAAGCAGGGATCTCTCGATCCATGTCAGCACATCTATAGCTAAGGCAAACTTTCTGCAGTTCAGCCATATAGAGGATTAATTCAAGTTGATGTTAGACTTATGAAAACAGCGAAAATATTGCATAAAGATAGATAATCATTCTAGCCAAAGACAACATACACACTACTTTGACAGTGATAAAATCTTCTCTCAGGACAGTGTTGTATATTTAAAGATGTAATTGAGTACAGCAACAATAATGAACTAGTCAATCATAAATAATATTATCCAATCCAGTTTGTCAAAAAAGCATAAATTATAATCAGAAAAGATACGGGCGGACCAAAAACTTACCTCACCAGTGTGAGGGTTTATTGTTTGAAGCACGCTCTCAATTGCCTTATACTCCATCTTCGACGCCTTCTGCGTCAGCTGAAACGACCTAATGCACACCACATCCTTACCCACCGCTGTCTTGAATCGAAGCTTAATTTGCCCTTTTGTCTCTGTTTCCCCTGCAACCTAAAACCATCCCCAAAAACAAAATATAGGGCCTCTTTGAAGACTAAAAGTAAAATGAAAACAAGCTCCTTTTGGTTAAATGCAGGAAAATAAAAAGCATGTCACGGAAAACCCGTACGCACAGCTACCCACACAAGGATTATATTGTACTAAAACCCTGAGCACTTGAGTTCTCTCTCGCCCAAACACTAGGAAGTCAGGTATTGGAACCTTGGCCAACAATTATAAATGCTGACCTCAACAAGTTCAGTTAAGTATATGCACAATTTTAGGAAAATAAAAACAACCATAGTTTAAATAATATCATTTTCCTCAGTTTTCCCGAGAACCAAACAGAAATGGAACAATAATATCATAGTGAAATGAGAAATGGAGAGAAAGAGACCTTGGGGTCGTGAATGAAACTGTGGCCGGACCTCGCATTGGGAGGCAGCTCTCCGGTGCACGAGAGCTTCAAGCACTCTATGATGGTCTGCATGATCAAATCCAAACACTTAAAACATACCGGAAAGATGATAAATATACATGAAGGAGTGTGAGGGGTTGAGAAGTAAATTACGGTTTTGCCAGCTCCATTGGGGCCGACGATTAGGGTTAATGGCTTGAAGAAGGTGATGACGTTCTTGTTCTCCGGGTCGAAGCTCCGGATGCCTTTGATCAACATCTTATCGACGGTGCTCATCTTTCTTCTTCCTTAAAACTTTCTATTCAATTATTTCAGAATGGAATGTGAAATTGGAGGAGCTGATGATAAACATAACAAGCATCAAACTGTCGCCGGAAGTGTTGGGGTCGGCGACGGAGGAAAGGAGGGAAAGAATGAGTATTACTTCTTGTCTTAAAAGTTTTGTGAAGAGAATTAATAGAAAAATAATCAATTAAAGGAGAAAATGGAGAAAAAAGAGCTAGGAGTGTTTTTTTATTTTTTATTTTTTCCTTTCTTCTTTTAAAATTTTGAAATAAACAAAATGCTCAAGTTGTGAGTAAGGTTTTAACTCTATATCAATAGTGTCATGTGTTTAAAGTATTCAAATAATTTCTTAAAGTTATTGCCATTATCAAATAGCTCGTTTATTTCTCTCTTCCTTTTAACTTTTTAACGATGACGAGTGTCGTGTTCAATAAAAAAAAGTCATATATCTATTGAGAAATGATATGAGTTAATAAGTTCTTTATATTTAGCTCATATTCTTTTATAATCAACTATTGAATTTGTAGACTTATGTAGATTCTACATAAGTCAATTGTAGACCTCAAAAATCTAATGGTTGATTGTAAGAGAATATGAATTAAATATGAATAATTTATTGACCCTTAATATTTCTCATATCGAGAAACGTTATAGTGTAATAATAAAATCATTTTTAACTCATAAAAGTCTTAAATGACAAGAGACTACAAGCCCCATCTGCAGTTGCTATGACCCCACCCACTGATGGGACCTGTGACCTTTTGCCACCTAAAACTTTTATGAGCAAAAACTGATCTTTTTATTTCACTATATCATATCTTACATTAAATATGTTATTTTTCACGTCTGTTTTAGGTTTCTTTTTTTCTTTTTTCTTTTTTTAAATCCTCCAAGTGGAGTGGCTATTTGATATTTTTTGATTGAATAATGGTAAAATTGTACTTCTCCTCTCAATTAATAGAAGTATAAAGCCAAAATATAAGCTACATAATCATCAATTCCATTACTTTTTGTGTTTTTATTTAATAGGAATAAAATTGTAATTTATTTTAAACTAGCCAAGGATAATACACCATTTTTTGCCAAAATAGGAGGAGGAATGAGACTATTTACACTCATTTTATATCACTTAAAGTAATATGTTTTAACTTTTAAATGGTCCCTATTCACATTAATGTGATAATATCATCAACCTTGAATCAACCCTTAATAAAATTTAGGAAAAATTTCACTTAACACCACGAACTTTTATTACAATTGCAATTACTCTCATAAACTTAAAAAATTCTTAATTTAGTGTATTAATATTTCAATATTTTTTTTTTTTATTATTTCACCTATCTGTTAAAATTTTATATTAAATCATAACGGAGTTGTGTCAAAATTCTCAAAATACCCCTTTATTTTTTACGGAAACAAATTGCAAAAATTTACAAAAGTACCCACACCTAAATCTTTGTATATATATATATATATAATAGTGGTATTTTGAGAATTTTGCCATGATTTAACAAAAAATCACAATAAATTGATGAAATTGAAAAATTTTGAAATATTGATTCACTAAATTTAATGTTTTTAAAGTTTAAGAGAATAGTTGCGAAAACAGCGATAATTTATAAGGGTTAAATGAAGTTTTTTCTTACATAGTATAAAAACTCAAATCAAATAGCTAAGAGGCAGTCACATCATCTCAATAAAATGAAGTGAAATATGAGTATATGACTCTTCTTTTTTCTTTTTTTTTTTTGATGAATGTGAGTGTTGTTAAGAAATCAATTATATTTTCCAGAGCCAATGAGATACAATAATTGAAGAAAAACACACAAATAGGCAATTACAAAACACATAAATTTACGTGATTCACTAATATGGACTATGTTTACAAAGTTTCAACGATATTTTATTACTTTAAAAGAAGAACAGTATATGATGTATTAATACAAAACCATAGTCAGAAAATGACTATAAATATAACCCCCAGCCGAGTCAAAACACCAAAACAGATCAAGCCTTTACTCCATAGATTAAGCCTCATAAAAATTCTAGCTAAATTGCAGGGCTTCTAGTCAAACCTGGCCAAGTACAAAACGGGTCGAATACTAATCCAAGCTCCACGTAACAACCTAAGAGCATCCCTATTGAACTCTCAATTTCTAACATTTCTCTAAAACTTTGAACAAAATCCCCCCCCCCCCAAAAAAAAAAGCATCATGCGTATGATGTATCAAACTTCTTACCATCTTACAAAAAAAAAA
>NC_081544.1:28844038-28893669 GCF_901000735.1 Corylus avellana | reverse complement strand
CTTTGAAGGTGGTTTGCGGGCAAGCTATCAATGGAAGAATATTTGGCAAGCAATGTTCCAGCAAAAGTCACTTTTTAAAAAAAATAAAATTAAAAATTAAAAAATTCTTTGATATAAAACAGCCAAAGGAAAATTCTGACAGTGCATAATCTGACAGTAGTTGGCTAGTTGGAAAGTTAGCTTTAATAAGCACCAAATTCGAGTGACTTGGAATGCAGCGCCTTTATGTTTGATGTGGCATATTTGGCGCAAGCTAAAAGCAAGGACATTTGAAGACATTGAACACTTAGTGACAAAGTTGAAGATGCCGTTTCTGAGATTGTCATTTGATTCGCCAACAACAACTAGTAGCTTATCTACTTCTTCATTTTTTTTTTTATGTTTTTGCCCTTTGTAACTTTAGACCTTAAAAGTTTTTTCATTTTTCCTGTATACTCCCCTATGTAAGATGAGCCCTTTTATTGTAATACTTTTTACTGATAACAAAATTGGACTTAATGGCTATAACTTTTGAGAATGAAAAAGAAGAAAGAATGATTTAAATGGTTTACAGAACTTATGTGAGGAAAAAAATGTAAAAGGGATGACCATCTACTACGTGACATTGACTATACGTGTGATGATATGAGAGTGTACCTGAGGATCTAATCAAGCTAATATTCAATATTAGGACAGAGGGCATGTAATTATCTAGGTTCCCTAATTCTTCTCTTCCATACCTATTGTACGTAAGTTACCATGCTTCAAAAACAAGAGTCACACTCTTTAAACACCCTAAGAATAGGCGTTAAGTCATCTATTCATATTCTTTAGGAAAAATTGGTTATTTTCCGGTGTTTGGTTGCAAACCTGAAAATGTTATGGATAACATTTTCAAGTGTTTGGTTGGAACCTGAAAATGCTATAAAAACACCACCATCACCTCACTCACCCAAAATCAGCATACAAGACAGCAAAATCACCACACAAACACCTTCAAAAACATACTCTGATCAAAACCTCAATCAAAGATCAACATCTCAAATCCAACCAATTGGCCATCCAAAAATCACAATGAACATGACTAATTAATAACCGAACACCTCAACTCCATACTGAACCCTTCAACCACTAGACACAATTCCAAATCCATTACCAATGTCACACTTAGTCTCAATAGCTAACACCGTGGCCAAGTACTTGGTATCCGGCTTCTTCAGCTTCACCTGGGTGTGGTGCTCCATCGAATGTGCATTGGTCAAGATCCTCCTCCCCCCAATGATGAACGTACTGCTCGCACTGTACTGCCTCTTCCTCTGCCACATGAGTGAGAAATTGGGCTCTGAGTGAGCGCAGAAGACCTTCACCATCGTGTCCATGGAGGGCACCACCCTCACCATAATCTCCCACTGCACCAACTCTGACACTATAGTAGTGGAGTTTGTCGTTGCTATCGTCGCCGTTGCGTGGGCAAACTCTTCGTTCCGTCTGCATGCCTAGAGTTATGGCGCTTTGCTGAAGCCACTATGTTGGCCGCAAGTTCTCATTCTTGACATTATGAGTACAACCACGAGCACGCCAAGAGGCTGATGGGTCGTTCAGGTCCGTCATGGGTTCAGTGATATAGGGACTGAGACGACATCATTTCTTGCTGCGGTGGTGTATTGGAAGTCCTTGGTCTCTTTGGTTGGCAGAAAATGTTTTATGAAAACGAAATGCATAAAACATTTTACGCCCCATTAGCCTTGTTTTCCTTGGTCAACTGAAAATGTTTTCGTTTTGACCAAAATTTTCAGCTGTCCCAAATACCCAAAAGTGGAGGAAACATTTTCTAAAAAAGTTTTGCACCAAAACAAATGGGGCCTTAATATAAACTGACTTTAACATAGCATAATTCACAAAAACTTCTAACAAACCATTAAAAGAATTCATTCTCATACAGATAATTGATGGTGTACGTACAAAATAATACAAATGACGTACAACTATATAAGTTACCTTATTTTCTTTCTAAAGACTCAAAGAAGATAAACAATACCGGGTTGCAGAGAAGATATCGTCAAATTTCTTTTTTAATGTGGAAGGATCTTGCAATGGCCAATTAGCTTCATCTTGGTGTACAAATACCACGTTTTCCAGAATAGCCTTTGAAACACCCATTAAAGCAGGGATCTCTCGATCCATGTCAGCACATCTATAGCTAAGGCAAACTTTCTGCAGTTCAGCCATATAGAGGATTAATTCAAGTTGATGTTAGACTTATGAAAACAGCGAAAATATTGCATAAAGATAGATAATCATTCTAGCCAAAGACAACACACACACTACTTTGACAGTGATAAAATCTTCTCTCAGGACAGTGTTGTATATTTAAAGATGTAATTGAGTACAGCAACAATAATGAACTAGTCAATCATAAATAATATTATCCAATCCAGTTTGTCAAAAAAGCATAAATTATAATCAGAAAAGATACGGGCGGACCAAAAACTTACCTCACCAGTGTGAGGGTTTATTGTTTGAAGCACGCTCTCAATTGCCTTATACTCCATCTTCGACGCCTTCTGCGTCAGCTGAAACGACCTAATGCACACCACATCCTTACCCACCGCTGTCTTGAATCGAAGCTTAATTTGCCCTTTTGTCTCTGTTTCCCCTGCAACCTAAAACCATCCCCAAAAACAAAATATAGGGCCTCTTTGAAGACTAAAAGTAAAATGAAAACAAGCTCCTTTTGGTTAAATGCAGGAAAATAAAAAGCATGTCACGGAAAACCCGTACGCACAGCTACCCACACAAGGATTATATTGTACTAAAACCCTGAGCACTTGAGTTCTCTCTCGCCCAAACACTAGGAAGTCAGGTATTGGAACCTTGGCCAACAATTATAAATGCTGACCTCAACAAGTTCAGTTAAGTATATGCACAATTTTAGGAAAATAAAAACAACCATAGTTTAAATAATATCATTTTCCTCAGTTTTCCCGAGAACCAAACAGAAATGGAACAATAATATCATAGTGAAATGAGAAACGGAGAGAAAGAGACCTTGGGGTCGTGAATGAAACTGTGGCCAGACCTCGCATTGGGAGGCAGCTCTCCTGTGCACGAGAGCTTCAAGCACTCTATGATGGTCTGCATGATCAAATCCAAACACTTAAAACATACCGGAAAGATGATAAATATACGTGACGGAGTGTGAGGGGTTGAGAAGTAAATTACGGTTTTGCCAGCTCCATTGGGGCCGACGATTAGGGTTAATGGCTTGAAGAAGGTGATGACGTTCTTGTTCTCCGGGTCGAAGCTCCGGATGCCTTTGATCAACATCTTATCGACGGTGCTCATCTTTCTTCTTCCTTATAACTTTCTATTCAATTATTTCAGAATGGAATGTGAAATTGGAGGAGCTGATGATAAACATAGCAAGCATCAAAGTGTCGCCGGAAGTGTTGGGGTCGGCGACGGAGAGAAGGAGGGAAAGAGTGAGGATTACTTCTTGTCTCAGAGATTTATGATGAGAATTAATAGAAAAATAATCAATTAAAGGAGAAAATGGAGAAAAAAGAGCTAGGAGTGTTTTTTTATTTTTTATTTTTTCCTTCTTCTTTTAAAATTTTGAAATAAACAAAATGCAAGTTGTGAGTAAGGTTTTAACTCTATATCAATAGTTTCATGTGTTTAAAGTATTCAAATAATTTCTTAAAGTTATTGCCATTATCAAATAACTCGTTTATTTCTCTCTTTCTTTTAACTTTTTAACGATGATGAGTGTCGTGTGTTCAATAAAAAGAAGTTACATATATCTATCGATAAATGTTATAGGTCAATAAGTTCTCTATATTTAGCATATATTTTATTATAATTAACTATTAAATTTGTAGACTTATGTAGATTTCACATAAGTTAATTATGGACCCACAAATTTAATGATTGATTGTAAAAAAATATGGGTCAAATATAAATAATTTATTAACCCTTAATATTTCTCATATCTAAATTATTCAGTCAGACATAAGCCATGTTGGATGTGCCACATCATTAACACGTAGATCCAAAACTTAAAAGTTATACATATTAGTAAAAAAAAACTCTCTTGTTGCCAAAGGACTTTGTTTATTAAATTAGAGAAATGTTATTGTGTAATAAAAATACTCATAAAATGCTTAGATGGTAAGAGGTTACAGGCCCTATCTGTAGTTGTTATGGCTTCACCCGCTGATGGGACTTATGACCTCTTGCCACCTAAAACTTTTATATGCAAAAAATGATCTTTTTATTGTGCTATGTCATATCTCATTAAATTGTGTTCTTTTTCACGTATGTTTTAGGTTTAAAAATTAAAAAAAAAAGCAAAAAATCCTCCAAGCGGAGTGGCTATTTGATATATTTTGATTGAATAATGGTAAAATTGTACTTCTCCTCTCAATTAATAGAAGTAGAAAGCCAAAATATAAGTTACATAATCATCAATTCCATTACTTTTTGTGTTTTTATTTAATAGGAATAAAATTGTAATTTATTTTAAACTAGCCAAGGATAATACACCATTTGTCGCCAAAATAGTAGGAGGAATGCAACTATTTACACTCGTTTTATATCGCTTAAAGTAATATGTTTTAACTTTTAAATGGTCCCTATTCACATTAATGTGATAATATCATCAACCTTGAATCAACCCTTAATAAAATTTATGAAAAATTTCACTTAACACCACGAACTTTTATTATAGTTGCAATTACTCTCATAAACTTAAAAAACTCTTAATTTAGTGTATCAATATTCAATTTTTTTTTTTAATTTCAACTATTTGTTAAAATTTTATATTAAATCATAACGGAGTTGTGTCAAAATTCTCAAAATACCCCTTTATTTTTTACGAAAACAAATTGCAAAAATTTAGGTGGTGATCATAATTTAACAAAATTTACAAAAGTACCCGCACCTAAATCTTTGAATATATATATATATATATATATATATATATATATATATAACAGTGGTATTTTGAGAATTTTGCCATGATTTAACGAAAAATCACAATAAATTGATGAAATTGAAAAAATTTGAAATATTGATCCACTAAATTTAATGTTTTTAAAGTTTAAGATAATAGTTGCAAAAATGGCGATAATTTATAAGGGTTAAATGAAGTTTTTTGTTACATAGTATAAAAACTCAAATCAAATAGCTAAGAGGCAGTCACATCAACTTAGTAAAACGAAGTTAAATATGAGCATATGACTCTTCTTTTTCTTTTCTTTTTTGATGAATGTGAGTGTTGTTAAGAAATCAATTATATTTTCCAGAGCCAATGAGATACAATAATTGAAGAAAAACACACAAACAAGCAATTACAAAACACATAAATTTACGTGATTCACCAATATGGACTATGTTTACGAAGTTTCAACGATATTTCATTACTTTCAAAAGAGAACAATATATGATGTATTAATACAAAACCATAGTCAGAAAATGACTATAAATATAACCCCCAGCTGAGTCAAAACACCAAAACGGACCAAGCCTTTACTCCATAGATTAAGCCTCATAAAAATTCTAGCTAAACTGCAGGGCTTCTAGTCAAAACAAAACGGGTCGAATACTAATCCAAGCTCCACGTAACAACCTAAGAGCATCTTTATTGAACTCTCAATTTCTAACATTTATCTAAAACTTTGAACAAAATCCACCAAAAAAAAAAGCATCATGTATATGATGTATCAAACTTCTTACCATCTTACAAAAAAAAAAAAAAAACTTCTTACCCGAAGTTAAATTTAACAGTTGTCAGACCTCCTCTTCAAATATAAAGACACTAAAAGCAAAAGTTATTTATTTTTCAGATTATTTTATTTCAATGGCGCCAAGTTTTAGTTATTTTTCCCTCTCATTTTCTATTTATTTCCCTCCAAAAGTTTCACCCCTCCCCTTTTACTATTTATTCCTTTTCATTTTCCTTTTCACCACGCGACCGTAAAGCTAGAGAGAAGTCACTTAGAGAGAATTGATCTCTTTAATTAATGATGCAGTTGGGCATAAAAAATAATTCTATATGGACATAAATTTTATTTAAACTAGTCTGAATGAAATATATTTCAGACTGATTTATAAACACTTGGCACTATTTTAAATGGGTTGAAAAATATTTATTCCAAACAAATTTGAAGAAAATTTATGTTCATTTCCATATATGTGCTCATCAAAATAAGTTTCATGGTAGTTAATTTCATTAATAAAAATAATATTTAGATAAAATAAAAAAAAATATTTAGAGAGTTTAATGTTCAAATAATTTTTATATAAAAAAAGTAAGAAATTTTAAAGAGTTGATATGCGAATCCTTTGAGAAGGATAAAAAAACAGGTTTACACGTGGCCCGACAAGTGAATCTTTACTCCGTGGGAAAATGAATCAAATCGTTCGTTCCCTCCATTTTGTTTTTCTGAAGGAAGGGTTTATACAGTTCCCTTCTATTCATTTCCTCTCTAAATCGTAAATTTACTCAAAGAAACTGTTGTAGATTTGTTAGCAGATACTTAAATTTGGTTGAACGAATGAAGAACACTCTTATTTCTTCCAAAAAAAAAAAAAATGCTACAGAATGGAGTGGATGAACCCTTGACAGAGCAAGATCTCCAAGCCATCGATGCCGCCTTCCAGTCCGCCACTTCCTCTTTTCGCAAAAAGAAACAACGGCGCACCCCTGACGCCGTAATATCTGATCCCCCCATGGCTGCTCGCCGATTGCCCAGATCCCTTCGCGCCCTCCAACACCCAAATCCACTTCTATCGTCTTGTCAAGGTACTCATATATCATATTTATGATTGCTGAATATTTACGTTTCTTTTTGTTGTTTGGTTATTCAGAAAGTTGGGGACAGGGGAAAAGATTATTATCTTTGAGTATTTATTTTGTTTTGTTTTACGAAGCGGTGAATGAGAGGACGAGATACCCAGCGTTGAAGTTTGGGGGTCGCATTGTGTACAGCAGGACCGCCACGGAGGTAGAGAAAGCTGCAGAGGAGCTTTTGAAGAACCTCGAAGCACAGAAAAGAGAGTCGGGTCAAGTCGTACTTGGACTCGACATTGAGTGGCGACCCAGTTTCCGAAGAGGTCAGTTCAGTAGTTTCCCTTGGGGACTCTATCGTTTTTTTTTTGTTTTTGGATTGGGGTCTAGTCTCTGCAGGTTGGTGCATATTCTTGTTGATTAAGGTAAATGGGTCATTGTAGAACTCAAATTTATGAAGTTTTGTGAGTTTTTCGTTATTGGGTGGTTTAATTAAGGGGTTTTTTCAAGGCTTTTTATCAGATCTCTTATCCGGTATTCTCTTATAACTTAATGCAAGGTTGATTATGCTGTTAATCTTGAATTTGGTTTTAATCCTTGTTGTGTACCCGCTATGGGTTTTATTACTTTTGAAGCTCAATGCAGTTGGGAGAAAATACACGAAGTCTTTGGGCTGTATTGTGGGTAAGGATTGGTATTGGGATAGGAGAAAGGTCCTTTCTTTGTTATGTTTTTTGTGCTCCTGCTAACTCAGCTGTTGATTTATGGTCGTTTATAACACTATCATTCCCAGTTATGCTGGACTAAGATATTCCATATATGCCAAGAGTTGAAATTGCATCTTAATGGTTCTCCACAGTGAGATCAACAGTCAGTTGCTTCAGCACTCCTGACTCTAGTTTTGGAGATAGAGTGATATAAACTAAATCTCCTGATTGCATTTGTCTCATCTGCTTGGAGTGCTATTGGGGATTGTTTCCATGTTGTTCATTGGTTTTACTTCGTTTGGTAATAAGTGTTATCCATAAGTGTGCTTTCTATAGTTGGCTGGCTGAGAACTTTGGACAAGCATTATATCCATAGTGTTACAGAGATTGTTATCTGCTTTATGTTTAGTCCTAGAGTGCATGTCTTAGAGCATGTGCTTTTTGTCTACACACTTGATAAATCTGTATGGGGGAAGAATGATATTAGACTTTCGGGCGAACTGGAGCTGCTTATGGCCATATGACCTGAGATTGGTTAGTTTATATGTTTGGGATGTTTGGTTTTGAAGAAAGATAGAAGAAATGCATAGAGGCAAGATGTCCGTTTTCATCTTTGCTATTCATTCTACTAGTCATGAACATCCTTGGTAAAATTTTGTTTAGAGCAGAGGATGGTTTTCATTTATATGGATTTCAGGTTGAGCATGGACCTAAAGGAGTTCTAACAATTACTCACTTCTTGTTTGCTATTGATGCCTTCTTGTTTTGCAATGGAACTACTAAAAATCTTGGTTAGATCAGGTCTATCCTCCTTTGTTTTGCAACTGGTTTGTGTTTGAACTTGAACATGGGTAAAAGTTATTTGTCCTTGTCAGGGAGGTTGCAAGGGTTGAGGAGGTTGCAGAAGCTTTTGTTGTAAAGTGGGTTCTTTACGCCTGACTCATCTGGGGTTGCCATTTAGATCTCCTTTGAAGGCTAATGCAGTATGGAAACAATTTTAGAAAGGATAAAGCGGCAGTTGGTAGGTCAGAAGAAATTATACTTGTTTAAAGGAGGAAGGCCCGCTCTTATCAAAAGTATGCTTGCTAGTTCACCCACTTACGTTCTCACCCTGTTTACTATTCATTCTCATTTGGCTAATAGATTGGTGATAGTAGAAGAGAATGTCAATTAGTGTGTTGGGGGTGGTTTGTTGTTCCATTAAGGCTGCAGGCTGGGGACTTAGAAAATTGAGTGCCTTCAATCAAGAGTTGCTAGAGAATTAGTTATGGCATTGTGGCGAGGAGGGGCATCACCTTTAGTGATGTGCCATCAGAGTTATGGGGAATCCTAGGGATAGGTGACGTCAAACTTGGTGAGGAGACCTCATGGATCTAGTCTTTAGAAAAATATTAAGGCTGGTTAGAGAGGGTTTGTTTGGATTTTATCAAATGTGGTGGGGGATGGATGGTAGGAGGGTATGCTTTTGGCATGATATGTGGGGCGGATTGACTCTTGTTTGATCTCTTATATTCTATTCCAAAGTTTTTATGTGCATTCCTGGGCAGGGAACCCTTATTGGTTGACTCCCTGTTTGATCTCCTATTTGGTGCATGGGTTGATAGAATCTCGTATATTCTCTAACTTATAGGCATTCTTGGACTGGGATTTGATATCCATTCTTGAATAGGGCATTGAGAGGAACCAATACCATACATTTTCCATGGAAGAGTATATGACATGGTAAAGTACTATAGAAAGTTGCTTTTTTTCTTTTGGATAGATACTTTTGGTAAGATTTTAACTACAGCCTCAGTGAAAAGGAATGCAACTTTAGTGAACAGGTGTTGCATTTGGAAATTTAATAGTGAGTCAATTGACAATTTTCTGCTACGTTGTTTTGTTGTGAGAAAGTTATGGTTGTTAATATTTGCTTTATTGGGGGAACACTGGTTTATGCCTTAGAAGGTTATTGAAGAGTACTTCAGTCAAAAAGGGATGTTTTGGTGACACATTACTAGTTGCATCTGTAATGTTATTGTAACGACCCACCCTAATGACACAATATTGTTCGCTTTTAACTTTTCCGAACCAGACTTCTCAGGAGGTCATCCATCATGATATTACTCTCACATAAATACGCTTAACAGCTGAGTTCTGTTAAGTTCATGGTCATCACGGCTTTAAAACTCGTTGTTGTCAAGAATGATGCAATATACATATAAGCACATTCCTATCCCCATACCTAGGCGATGTGGGATGCCACAATTATCCCTCTTTGTCTCACCTAGGCTATTTGGAGAGATAGGAATAATCAGTCATTCAATGGCGTAGAGCTTCTAGGACCGAGATGGATTCCAATTTCTTGAGTCATTGTACGATTGGATGACTGCCTTAAGTATTTGTGTTTCTTCATTTTTAGTTTTTTATGATATTTTTACTTTTAAGTTGTAATCTTTATGCGGACCTTTTGTATATACCTTATATACATGAGTTTTTCCTCTTTCTAATAAAACTCTCTTATTACTTATAAAAAATAAAAATAAAAATGGTAGGTAAGCACTTTAGTAAAGACATGTTATTTACTTGCATGCTAAATATTTTTGAAAATAAAAGTATATAAATACTTTGGGGCTCTAGCAAATTTTATAGCATCTCGAGCCAGTATCCCACCATCTCTCATATTTGAAGCTTTATCCTGGACTGTGGCTTGGAAGAACACCTTGAATTTGCTTTAGGAGCACATAAAATGTTGTGACTAATGATCAACAATCCATTGCTTCTTGTATTGGCACTGAAAAGTTAGCTGACCGCCTTCTGTTTGACTGCTTATTGGTCTATTATTTGACATCGTGCATCCATTTTTCTCCAATAAGGATTTTTATCAGAACTACTGAAGCTTTGTCTTAACATAGATTTTTGTTGCGGGGTCATCATTGAATTACCTTCAACTCTGCAGGTGTTTCGCCTGGGAAGGCTGCAATTATGCAGATATGTGTGGGCACTAGTCATTGCCACGTGATGCATATTTTTCATTCTGGAATTACTCAAAGTTTGCAGTTTCTTCTCGAGGATCCTATTATTTTGAAGGTTTCTAAGTTCTAACATATCTAATCTCTTATCCAAAAATTGTCTGCATTTTCTTCATGAATACTGTTGTCTTCCTCCTTTTTTATTTATTTTCTAAAGCTGAATTATATGCAATTTATAGTAGGATAATATAACGTTTGATAGCTGCACAGGTTGGACTCGGCATTGCTAGTGATGCTGCCAAGGTTTTTAAAGACCATAATGTATTCATAAAAGGTGTGGAAGATCTTTCCTATCTCGCTAACCTAAAGCTTGGACCCAAGAAATGGGGTCTTGCATCCCTAACTGAGATGCTTTTATCCAAAGAGGTTATCTTTCTAGTTTGCTGTGAGAATTGATTTCTGTACTATCTGCAATTCTTCATTGCTTATATATACTATTCTTTTGCTATCTCAAGAAGTTACTGAACAGATAGATATCAATTGTGCCCATATCCACATTTATTTCTATTAAAAGACCCATTCACACTATTAACTTGAACAAACGCTTACCAATCTTGAATAAGAGGCACATTCGTTTTTGAATTAACCATAAAAAAAGAGGCACATTTGTTTGTGGTAGAAAATTTTTACCTAGGGCCTTGGGATCCCAAAAGCAAAAAATTAAAATAGGATCTTTTTAGTTTTTAGGGATATCATCTGCTACCGGTTTTTTGTGTTTATAGGAGAAAGTTTCGATAGCTGGACGTGTGAGTATTTGCCGGTTGCAATGTGGAATCACAAATTGATAGCTACTCACAAAAAAAATTACAAATTTATGGTTAGCACTTTGTTGAAGCTGGTAGCTGTTTTTACCAGAAATTCTAAAATGAGTAGGACTCAAGTTTTGTAAATTTTAGGATCATTTTGAAAATTCAAACTATGGGGCACTTAAATTGTAATCTTGAACTGTGATTTTAGGCAACATGGATCATATAGTTAGATATCTGCTTCTAAATGGAGGGTTAGTGATTAGTGATATACTATACAAATCACCTGAAAATGTTCTCCACTCTTTCATCTCCAATATCCATCTTGCCCTCTCTCTCTCTCTCTCTCTCTCTCTCTCTGGTTATTTGTAATCCTAACCTAACCCATGGTTTTCCTTGGTTGAAAAAATTTGTGGACATGTTGAAACCACCATAACTAGCAAATCCAACCCTTATAGTATACAAATGCATTTGAGTTCTCTAGCTCCGTCATTGTATTAGCATCATAATCTGCTTTGCAAATAGAGGTAAACAGCTTGTGTTAGATCTCACTAGAGTTTCAAAAATATTTCAGCTTGAAAAGCGCAGCAAAATTCGGCTAGGAAACTGGGAGACTAATTTTCTGTCCAAGGAGCAATTAGAGTATGCTGCCACTGATGCTTTTGCTTCTTGGCATCTGTATCAGGTAACCACTTCATCTTCTCATGTTAACTAAGAAAATCTCTCATAACATTTGGCACTGCTGAGTAAATTCTTTCTTGTAACACAGGTCTTAAAAGGCCTCTCCAATAGAGAAGAAGAAGTTGCTCACGACAAAGGAATCAAGGATTTGGAAGGTGTGACTCCATCATAATATAATGTTCAACAAAACATTTTCTGATTTTATCAAACTCAGAATTTTGTATTTGAATAGACTCAACTATGACGCTTATGTTCATGTATGTTCTTATTTAGAAGATTGGTATTGAATTGGATGTAAGTTTCACTTATTTTGAATTGAGAAATTGATTTTATTAACAATTTTTTGTCTGCCAAGATTGATGAAAGTCAGATTCATCCAAAATCTGAAATTTTTTCATGAATATTCTAAAAATGTCACAAGTTGGACTGTAGCATGATGCACTACTGCTGTTAATGGGAAAGGTAGACTAGGAGTCCTCTCTGCATGTGCGTGGGCCTGCCTCTACATGGCGATGGCGTCTCATTAAATCAAATCTCTCTCTCTCTTGCTCTCTCTCACAGTTTTCTCATGGATATTGCGGTGACCATGTGATTGGGAGATGGACAAGGACAGGTGACATCGAACATGACATTACTAAGGGAAGAAAAATGGGAGCCACACAAGTATGCATTTGTTACCATTCTATAATACATTTCTTACCAACTCCTGTCGTTTCCCCAACAGGGTCTTTCTACTTTTTATTTTTTAGGGTTTCAACCAATTGAGAGCAAAAAGAGAAATCAAAATTGATTCTTGTTGTTTGCCCAAAAGTTCCGTGGTTATCAAGCCTGGTTGGTGATTTTGGTTCAAAGTAATCAGATTTTTTGCGTTTTAATCCACCTGATCTAATGGAATGGGTATTGCTTCCCTCATAGAAATCAGTCAGAGTCATCAAATCGCAACAAACGATGAAAAAATCACTTGAAGCAAATTTATAGGGTGAGATAGTGTGAAAAAGTAATGCTATATACTGCACCCCATACGTCAGAGGAGAAGGGCCTGGAACTAGTTGAAGGAAGAGAGACAAAAAGAAAAACAAGCATTAAACCTCAACAGTTCCAACTTTCAACCAAGTATTTTGCCATGAAGTGTGATATGTTTTGTCTGTTTTAAGAACAATCATATCGATCTGTCGTCTGCTGGTTTTGGCGTTTACTAGGTTTTACCGAAATTCTCTATGGCACCTTAGCTTATACTTTTATTATTATTATTATCATTATTATTTCAAACCAAATTTTTACAGTGGGTTAACCATGAACTCCATGATCTTATCTGTAGGTTTCCCTATGAAAGCGAATGTTAAACAACAAGCAATGGGATCATTTTCCATTCACAGGAGAAAAGTTATAGTGCTTGCGTAATGAGTAAAAAGAAAACTTGATAGAAATCTTAATACCAGCTGGAACTGGACGTGCGTCTGAAATTAATAATTGAAGCCCAAGTTACAATTTACCAAGTACAGACAGAAATCCAGTTTTTTTTTTTTTTTTCTTTGGCAATTACATCATATAGGTCATGAAGATCTTTGATTTAAGTTTAATATGGGGATGACGATTTAGTATGTAACATTACTTTTATCAAATGGACCAAATTGGAAGTCTCACACGCCCACAAGTGCCACCAAAAACTTATGTCAGCCATGCCAAACACCTCACACCACTGCATGCTCTGCCACGAACAGATGCTTTCATCCATCTATACTCTAAACGACAAGTTGTTTAGGTGGCTCAGCAGATATGACCTCCAAATGATAAGTGGCACATGTGACCAAGTTTTTTGGCCTTGTTGGTTAACCTATCATTCGCAATTTGTTGGCCTAGTTATTTAACCTATTGTTGGTCTTCTTGTTGATCAAGGCCTATTTTCGGTCCATTGTTAGCTCATTTATCGGTTCTAGTCAGATTTATTATTTGCCCTGCTCAAATTGTTTGGATTATTATGGTCCATTATCGGCCTATTGTTATTGGCCTAGTTTCAACCCATCTCCAGTCGCTACCATCTTCGGACAATGTTGCCCGGTGCTACCTCCGGTCCAATTTTTTTTTTTTTTAGTTGTATATTGTTATGATTATACAAGAAAAGTTAGACTATGACACAATTTTATTATGGTTATTATTTTAAAGCTACTTTCTGGATACGAGGGTGACCATTTTGTGACATTTGCATATATATTGCATACAAAGAGAGGAATTATTTTATTCCAAAAAAATGAAAATAAATAGGTTTTATTTGGTTATAGATAAAAAATAAATAAAACAAAACAAATAGTATAAACCGTTTATATATTGAGAAATTAAAGAAAAACACAGTATATATATAAAATAGTTTTGTATCAAACGGCCTTGTGCATTTAAAGGGAGAAATCAAACATAAAAAACTCATATCGTAAAGAATCCTATATATTAATTAAATTCTTAATCATTTCCAAGAGGTTAGAATCTAGATTTCAGAGGGATTTCTGATGTAGGTACCAACCACACCGAAGGGTGATTAGTGATTACTTAATAAAATTTGGAATTCTAAAATAAATATTAGAATCGTTAATGAACACTGACATTTAGTTTTGTTTTATCCATGAAGAAAGTCAAAAGAAAAACAGTACTATTGAATTTTGGAAATATGAATATAATATTGTTAAAACTAGTATCCCTTAAATAATCAACAATACTTAATTATAGATATTTTTTTTTGTAGGTCATTCTAGATATTCAAACTTTACAACTATAGGAATATGTTCCCTTTTTTTTTGTTGGAGGCCCTTTGTGCTAGGGGCTACATAGGAATATAATTGAAGAGTTTTAACTCCACAACATTCCAAGACAGGGCCAAGGAATAATAGTACCAAAGTACATTTTATACCACCTTTACTCTTCATTTTCTCTCAACATTTTTTTTTTCAATAACAAAAAAATGAAAAAATAATAATTGGGTAGTCTTTTAACGGATCTGAATCCCCTCTAATTGGAGAGAAATTGGAGATTCTCTAATTGTTAATCGTGACCTTTCATTTTAAATTTAATAGTCTATAAAATTATTTAAATTTCGGTAAAACAAAAGTCAATATTTAATGCCTCGGTTATACAAAAGTAGTTAGCGTTTTATAGACCATTAAATTTAAAATAAAGAACCATAATTAACAATTGAAAATTGAAAATTTCTGGATCTCAATTCGTGACAAAATGCATGACGTGGAGAACAATAACTAAAAGCACTTATAAGATATGATTTGCTATTGCAATTTTAAATAAATATAAGTTTTGGAATATTCGACATTTGAACAGAAGAACGAAAATACATGGGGATTAATTAATAAGTCAAATCCTTTTAATTTTCCGCCAATAGAAAACAAAGAAAACTAGATAATATCCCTTTTGAACCACCCCAAGTGACCCCACCCTTTGTCTCCAAAGACTTACAGCTGGATAAATCTTTTTTTTTTTTTACAATAAAAATTCCTCGCGCGTGATACCGACAACGAGCATACGCAAAAGATTCTGCCCCCTTGTCCTCCGGCTTAGCAAATGACGGTAATTAATACCCGATTATCCCACGCAAATTACGAGAGGAATACAAATTAAACTCATAATCACAATCTGCCGACAAAATGAGCGAGAGGGCAATCCCTTTCGCGCATTGAACTGATTGATTAACACATACACAATATCTCAAAGGGAAATTGGGAAAAAACATGTCAAATTCCGGCTCCACCACTATCAGCTTATCAGGCATATTTCTGGCTTTTTCGGAAGCATAGAAAAGCTTTTCCGTAGCCTACCGTTGCATAACGTACATCTGTAGCGGGGGGGCCAATATAATCAAATACATTATTCTAATGGAATTATATCCCCGGCACACATTTCTAGCACAACCATCCTGATTCCTATGAACATATAAAAAAAAAAATTATAGTCAATATAACATTTTCTGCTTTCATTTTACAGCTTCTCAAATGGATGTATTTAGGGGTGGCAAAATGGATCGGCGGGTTGGCCAGTTTATGACCCGTAATGACACGCGATTCATTTAAGGTAAATTTAAATATGATTTGTTTAGTTAACGAGTTGACCCCACCAAATCCGAACAACCTGAACATGACACGATAAGTTTGCAGTCACCTAATAGGACTTGCTTAATTCGTTTAGCTTTTTTTTTTTTTTTTTGGAAAATGAAAATGATGAGTCGGGTCATAAACGGGACAATTAACCCGTTTGTGACCCAAACCTGTTAAGGGTAAACAAAAAAATAATAATAATCATGTCTGACGGGTCACTCATAAAAGAATCAACCCATTTATGATCGAAGCTTGTTTAGAGTAAACCCAAACTTAAAAATTTTGTGTCTATTTATGTCGAGTTGTCAAATCATATAAAAATTGCCGACCCTAGATATATTATTATTTGACTAAAAATAAATAAGGAGCATTTCTTATCAAAATATCCATCACATATAAAAAATGTGGGAAAAAATAAAAAAAGGAATATTAATTGCTTCTCTCTCTTTCCCCCCCATGTGACACAGTGACCGACCTCACACGGAATGATATGGGAAGAAGACTGAAGAGACCCCCACAAAGAAAGAAAGACGTGGCACTGGTAGCCCTATGAACCTTCCTCCCCATTCCCTCCGGGGAGCATCTACCACCAATTCGAAAAGCACATGATGTGGGTTCCATCTGTGGACCCCCCACCTCTCAAACCCAATCATTTTTCCTACATTAATTTTTATCTATATTATCCAGGAACATAAATAAAAACTCCCAACAAATATTAATTACTAATAATTAATAAATTAAAAATAATAATAATAATAATAAAAAGCAGTCAAAAAATGCTTTAGTGGACTGATTTTGGTCCCATGGCATTAGCAGATATGAATAAACCCATGGACTTGGTGGAAATTACATGCTTTTTTTGTTTGATGCTGGCATGTGGGATGTCGTCGGTGAGGTTAATGGACAAGATGTGATTTATCTTTATAATCACATGCATTGTAGCAGCAGCAGCAGACGTGGCAATTATGGCGATGGAGAAATACTAATTAATAATACAAATAAAAATGTAATGATTATTTTGATGGGAGTGATGTGATATATAATTTATATTCAGAATTTTTCTCATTTATTCTGAAAAGGAAAAGGAAAAGGAAAAGAGGAGTACGTAGTACGTTGGAGTTCACATACCGTAACTATAATGAAAATTAAAATCATTGCCAACGACAAACAAATACTAATTTTGAGGGATTAAAATGGGCATAAGATATTCCAAGAACCTTAAAAACCCTGTCGGTAACAAACGGTCAACATAATCGCCATCAATAATGCAAAATGTGCAGTAGTAAAAGCTTTGACTTCAAGTAAGAAAACCATTAACCATGCAAGCAACTTGCACACGTGGTTTCTCTAATGTTTTCTACGACCATTAATTACTGTTCAAACTAGTCCTACCAAGGCTTAATTAGTGAGATGGATATACACAGATATATATATATATATATATATTTCTTGTTCGTCCTTCTATTTCATATATTTATATAATGAAGGGTTGTTATGGTAAATAGGAGTATGAAGGAGGGGCATTTTGTTGAGCACGTTTTATAGACAACTTTCCATCTGTAATTAGTGGATCGCGAAGGGAGTTAAGAAGAAGAAAGAGAAAGTGGCGTCCAACCAACACCAACCCTGCAACCCATCTCTCTTTCCTTTATATTAATCTTTCCACACCCTTGAGAGCCTCAGGGCTCAAACTCAATCCAGCTCTCACAAACTCACACTCATACACATAATATTCACACACTTTTGGGTTCTTTTTCTCTTTGTGTTACAAAACAAAAAAAAAGACGAGAGAAATTTTTTTTTTTTAAATAAATAAATAAGAAGAAGAAGCAAGCAAGCTAGCTAGCTAGCAAAAGATGGCTTCCCCACCAGACACAAGCAAGACCATAAAGCTAGAGCGCTACAACAGCTACCTCCGGAGAGTGAACAGCACGAAGCTCCTCAACGCCTCCTCCAAGATTTTATTCCGAGCCACTCTCCTCATCGCGCTTGCGCTCATCTTCTACTTCACCGTCAATTATCCGCCGCTTTCCGATAATCCCCACCATGTGCACACCCACCACAACTTCCTCTCATCTGCCCTCTACGGCCCTCGATCTGGCGGCGCAGCCTGGGAGAAGCAAGTGCGGCACTCGTCCACCCCGCGCCGCCCCAACGGCATGTCCGTGCTTGTCACCGGCGCCGGAGGCTTCATCGGTTCCCACTGCTCGCTGGCGTTGAAAAAGCGCGGCGACGGCGTGCTCGGTCTCGACAACTTCAACGACTACTACGACCCGTCGTTGAAGCGCGCCAGGCAAGCGCTGCTGCTCAAACACCAAGTGTTCATCGTGGAAGGGGATTTGAACGACGGCCCATTGCTTAAAAAGCTATTCGACGTCGTTCCGTTCACGCACATCCTCCACCTCGCCGCCCAAGCCGGCGTTCGGTACGCCATGCAGAACCCGCAGTCGTACGTGAGCTCCAACATTGCCGGGTTTGTGAATCTCCTGGAAGTGGCGAAGGCTGTGAATCCTCAACCGGCGATCGTCTGGGCGTCGTCCAGCTCCGTCTACGGCCTCAACACCGAAAACCCATTCTCCGAAATGCACCGGACCGACCAGCCCGCCAGTCTCTACGCCGCCACCAAGAAAGCCGGCGAAGAAATCGCCCACACCTACAACCACATCTACGGCCTCTCCCTCACCGGCCTGAGATTCTTCACGGTGTACGGACCTTGGGGGAGACCAGACATGGCCTACTTCTTCTTCACAAAGGACATCCTACATGGCAAGACCATTGACGTCTACCAGACGCAGGACGAGAAGGAGGTGGCGCGTGACTTCACGTACATCGACGACGTCGTCAAAGGGTGCCTCGGAGCGCTAGACACGGCGGAGAAGAGCACCGGTAGCGGCGGCAAGAAGCGCGGCCCGGCGCAGCTGAGAGTCTACAATCTGGGAAACACGTCGCCGGTGCCGGTGGGAAAGTTGGTGTCCATATTGGAGAATTTGCTAAGCACCAAGGCTAAGAAGCACGTGATCAAGATGCCGCGTAACGGAGACGTGCCCTTCACGCATGCCAATGTGAGCTTGGCCTTCAGGGATTTCGGATACAAGCCCTCCACGGATTTGGCTGCCGGGTTGAGGAAATTCGTCAAATGGTATGTAAATTATTATGGGATTGAATCCAAATTCAAGAAGGAAAATAAGTTCGGCAACGAGCGTCCAGAAGAATCCGATTGATGATGGTAAATGCTCGTAATTAATCATCACATGGGTGACTTTTGTTTTTTTCTGCTGAATTAATTTCTGCTTCTTTTTTTTTTTTTTAATATAAGTTATTGTTGGGATGGATCAAATTGTACTTGAAGAAGCTGTTCTTGTTGTAACATAGAGATATATAAATTTGTTATAGGAGATGATGAAGAAGAAGAAGAAAAAAGAAAAAAATTAAGAATTTGTGGGAGAGATCGGGGAAGTGTAGATCTGAGGTGGGGGGAGGGTGGTGTAATAATGTGGGTGGGGTCTGCTAGAAAGCTTGCAGATCTCAGCCGTTGCTTTGATATAAAAGAAAGAAAGAAATTTGTGATTGAACAACAACAATGATAACGATGGCCTCAAGAATCTTGTATGCCCTTTTATTTGTTTATTCTTCATCCATTTTATTTACCTTTTGCCCTTTTTGCTCTTTGTTTTGGTAATAATACAAGTGGAATATAAACTACGCAGGAAGAAGATATATATATATACAATTTCTCTGCTTTTTTGAAGATGGCGGAAAATTCATAATAAAAAAAAAATTAATTGGTCCAAATTAGGGTACAAAAGGGTGATGGGAACAATGAACCAAGGTGGAATTGATGGGATTTGATGGCCCCATGTTAACGCGTAATTAAAATGAAGTGGATCGTTAGATATTGTTTGGTTAATGTGATTGTCAAAAAACATTTTACTGAAGTTGACAAGTGATGTGTAATTCGAGTACAACTCTGATCTGATCAGGTACCACAGTTTCCTTTTTTATTTGGTAATGCATTAATTTCATGTCAAATACTACTAGAAATAGCAGGTTTAATCCCTTTTTAGTAATTTCCATTATGAGTAAGGTTTATTAAAATAGGAAAATTTGTTTTATTTTAGGATGATTTCCAAAAGTATATATAAGGGATTAGTAGACTTTTGCGTTACTATACGTCTTACAGAAACCGTCGTCTTTGCTGCTATGATCTTTGTCAACTACATATATATGTAATATGTCCCCCCCGACCACTCCTGAATATATATATATATATATATATATATATATATATATATATAGGCTCTCTTTGTGCTTTGTTTAGGTCAGAATATGTGTATTAGTGTATATCTGGAATTAGGGTTTCCTATAATTTCTTTAAAATTGTAAAATTTTAAATTATGTAATTTTGGCCATTTTTAGGCATTGAAACGCTTGAAAAATGACACCTATTAAAAATGTGGTATGTTACAATTGAAAATTAAGTATATTTTCATCAAATTCTTGCTCTCTATATTATAAAAAAGTTTTAGGCCAAAAAATGTTTTTTAATTTTATGAGTAAGAAACGTCTATATAAAAGTGAAAAGAAAGCCTTTTAAAAGGAAAATTATTTTTTGTTACCTCAATTAACACGCTACATTTTTAATATGTATCATTTTTCAAGCGTTTCGATGCTTAAAAGCGTTCCGTCACTTCCTTGTGCCTACTAGGGTTTTGAATATTGGCAGCCTATATATATATAAAGTAAAATTAGGAGAATGCGCATCAGTGCAGAATATGCGCCAATAATGGAGCAAAAAAAAAATGCAGTGCTATGAATAAGTTTCCGAGTTACAAACAAAAGTTGGAGGTGATATGATATGGGGTTGGATTAGATGCATATTCTGACTTTAAGCCCGCAAATTTTGGAGAAATCCCTGGATGGAGATGTCATATACCAACACACTGCCTAATTTTGTCTCCCACTATATATATATATATATATATATATATATATATTCAAACTCTTATATAATTCCTTGATTGACTTGGAGTGCCCATAAATCATCTAATGATTTATGGGTATTTTTAAAAAATAAAAAATAAAAAATAAAGATTGATCCAATAATATATGAACACTCTACATCAACCTAATTATACAAAAATTATATAAAAGTTGAATTTGTAGGAAATAAATTGATTTATTGTTAAAAATTTGAGATTTATTTCTAATTAATTTAAAATTCAAGGTCAAAGAATATTTATATATCCCTGCAGTTTCAAATCTCACATTGCTTTGATTAGACTCGGGGTGGGTTAGCAATATGATCCCACAGATCCAGGTAAGAATGGCGTGTTTTTTTTTTCTTTCTATTCTTGGAACTTGGCCTCTGGTCAATGACTCAATGTAGGGATTTTTTTTATTTTTTTTTAAAAGACAAATTATTAGAAAGGATATAGAAAGTCAAAGAAATTGAGTGCAAAAGAAGACATGGCAAGATTATTAGAATACAAAACAGCGGTTTTTGTATAATTTAATATGTAAGACTGATTTTGTATGTTGCTTGCCATATTTATCTTACCAAACTCTCTCTAATACTATAATACTTGTCTTTATTTATTTTGTTGATAATGAGGTATACTCGGTTTTTCTTATTATATATTTCATAGAGAATCTAAATTATTGTCATATTAAGATTCCAAAATTTTGGTCGATCGCCCGTTTACTTGAGCTTAACAAATGATTCCATTGAGTTTCCAATGATCTTGGAAACTCAATAATATGATTTTAATAGGGCTTGGCCTAATATATATATAAAATATTTAAGGAAAATTTTTCATGGCCCCCAACCCCTCTTTAAATCCAGAACGAGGTGTAATTTGTTTTCTTTTGGGATAATTATCTTTTACCCCTATGAATTACAGCGTCATGACACTTTTTTCCATGAGCTACCAATTATGACATTTGATTCCATCAAATTATCATCTTAGGACAAAAAGCCCTATTCCATTAGTCAAAAAAGTTAAAATTGACGGTCAACGGTTATGTGCAAGTCATATGCCATTTGAAAAAAATTTCTTCCACTTTTGCCCTCACTTCAGACCAAGAAAATGACGCATATTCACTCCTAAACATATTAACTTTATTTGTTTGAAGTGAGGGCAAAAGCGAAAGAAAAAAAATTTAAAAATGCACATGACTGTTGACTGTCAATTTTAATCCCTTTGACTAGTGAAATGAGGCTTTTTGTCATAAGATGATAGTTTGATGGGGTCAGGTGTCATAGTTGGCAGTTCATAGGAAAAAAATATCAAGGCACTGTAATTCATGGAAACAAGAGGTGGAAAACATTATTTGAGTAGGAAAAAGAACCCAAATTTGCACGTGAAAATGCACATTCTATTACACAGCCCCCCAAAAAAAAAAAAAAACAATCATCAATCCAAGTCAATTTGTACATGGAACACAAAAAAGTTGGTAAAAGATTGCTTCAGTTCAGATTAATACGAAGGAGACGGGAAAAGACACTGAAAAAGCAAGTGGCTTTCTTTTTATTTTTTTATTTTTCTGAATGCAAGAATAATTGGATAAAAGTTTGTGGGACGAAGACCTTTCCAGTCTCCATGTCCACACATAGCTCACCTTCTTTCCACATCAGCTATACCCCACATACCTATACATCCATACATACCCATTTCGAAAATTTTGAATGCTCACCGACACTCTAAGAATTAATCACTTTGGGATAAAATAAAATAAAAAATAAAAAAAATTAAAAAAAAATAAAAAAAAAACTTGTTATTATCTTCAAGGGGCTATAGTTTATTTGTTATTATCTTCAAGTGGCTATAGTTCATTTAATTATGAGCTCTCAACTATCAACTATCGTTCTCATCATTATTATACATTGACACATAATGCAAGTAAGACTTTTGTCCTTTTTTTATTTCGTAAATTTTAAAATCATTATTAAATTTGACATTAATTACTATTAAATTTTGATTAAATATTATTTTTAAATTTTTTTATTAAAAAAAAATCTTACTTATAGTCCCCGCAAAATCTACTAGACAAGCTCAACACAAGAGCATTACTCAACTTGTAGAAAAGGAAAGAAGCCAAGACATTACCCCTTATTATTATTATTATTATTATTATTATTATTACTTCATTTAATACGATTTACAAACAGTTTCTAAAATTCATAAATAAATAAAAGAAGAGGACAAGACAAATTTCATGACAAGACACAACTATATCCGACTAAGCCTATACATGGTGTGACCCACTACAGGCTTGCGTGTATTTTTTATTGCATCAAAATAAAATAGGACTTTACAAATATTAGAACATAATAAATTAATTGACAGAAAATGCAAATAAATATCAACCCCATATACTTGTCGTCGTCGTCGTCGTAGGTCACCAACTTGACCACTGTATTACAAAACCATTGATTTTATTCCCGATTTGTTGCTGGCTTTCGACGCGACATTACTTTAAAAAGAAAGACTTCAAGGCCCATAAGCCCCTGTCGGTTTCTTTACTCCCATGTGGGTAAGCAATTCTCTTTTTTGTCAGATTAATCGAATGAAACTGTATTATGGTGAAAAGAAACATTTAATATAATACTGAAAAAATTATTCTTGAAACAAAAAAAATAATGGCAAATTAAGAAAATCATGTAGATTTTTCGTAGTTTAAGCTCGAATTCTCTAGACTTTTCAATGTTTGGAGTCTTGGAGATTTTTCGTATTTTTCTAAGCAAATAAGGAAAATGTAACAAGAATTAAAACATTGAAAATGGGGTGAACTCTCCATCAATAAACCTAAAATAAAAATTACAACATAAAAAATACAAGTAATAAGTTAAAAAAGAGTCAAAAAAATGGAGTTCACTTTTCAACGGTAGGTAGATAGAATTATTATTTTTCAATAGTGTTATAGGATGTCCGGCCCATTACAATGGGCGCCAGTCCAATTAAAGCATGGATAGCCTGCCAAGAGACAGCACACCTTAATGTACGGAACGGAGGAAAAATAAAATTCTTCAAAAGATAAATATACAACCAACATAGCACTCAGCATCTGAGACATTAGTATTATTATAACCTCTCAGATGCAGGTAATGGTTAAAGGCCACAAAAGTTATCTCCGCAAATCCCGGCATTTTTTCTTTTTTTTTTTTTTTTAACAAATGAGCAAATAAATGCATAACTATGATTGGAGCAACTAAACAGCAACAGGTCCTCTTTTTTTTTTCTTTTTTTTTTTTTTGTAGAAATAGACAATTAGTTTACTCTATGAAACAAGCTAGAGACTGTAGTTTCAATCCGCATTAAGGATCAGATGCAGCATATTCCCCCACCAAACACAATAAAAAACAGGCGTCTCAAGCCACAGAAAGTAATTTCAAATCGAGATGATTCATAGATGGATGACAGTTGCAAAGGAAAAATAGCAGATTGAACTGAACAAGACCACAAGAAATTTCATGGATGCAAAGAAAGCTAGTTTGACTTGCAAAATGCTAAACATACCAAACCTGTTTCCCAAAAATTGGTTCTCAAATGATGTGTAACTATCTCATGTGTTAGTGACACATTTCCCAAAATAATAAATCTTATGAGATGGTGACATATTATTTGAAAACCAACTTTTAAGAAGAAAATTTGAAATGTATAACACTTCTCTTGACCTCAAGTAAAGAGTGCAATAATATTAATATATATGCGCATGCAAACATAAAACTCAAGCCAGAATGCACAGCTCTATGAAAACTTACCCTGCTCATACATGTAACAAGCAATATAACCAAGACAAATTTGTATCAACCAGCACAACTCCAAATTTTAGATAATTCATCCAATTGAAAATTCAAGAAACCATAATTTTGGAGCACCAACTAGCAACAGAAACAAGAACATTTGCAGCAAAACTGCAACATCTCAATAGCCGCGAAGACCGCCACCACCACCGCCAAAAGGTCGAGGGCCAGCGGGTCTGTCATTGGCATAACTCACACGAATGTTTCGCCCATTTAGCTCCTGAAAGTTTAAGATGTAAGTCATAATTATAATGGCAAAAGTTAACATCTCATAAAGACTTTATGTCGGACCTGGCCATCCATAGCAGACAGTGCTGAGGTTGCAGATTCATCACTGGAGTAGTTAATAAACCCAAATCCCCTAGACCTACCGGTATCTCTATCAATGATAACTCTCGCTGCACAGAAAAACCACCACTGAGAATACAAGGATATGGAAACCACTATTGACAATAGAACACAACCTAATTTAACTTCAAGGTAGAAGGCAAAAAAGAGTGGGAGAAGGGAAGAAGAAGCAAAGATTCTTGCCTACTGTTGTTGTATATCGCACATAAAGATTCAAGAAAACAAAAGTAAATGGAGCATAAATCAGAATAACCAGCTCTTCGTTTTCTTTTATGGAAGCCAGGACAAATCACTTATTTCATGCAGCAAAGCAGAATCTAAATATTCTTTCATTAATAAGAAATGCAACAGTCAATATCGAAAATAGGCACACATCTTTGTATCTCATACATGCTATTCACCTATTTAAATAAGGGTAAATATATTTCATTGGCTAAACTAAGTAAATCAAAATTTAAAAGATGTCCACCATCAAGGTTTATAGATCTACTAGAATGGTTTGGATCTCTCAACGATCTCACCAACACAAGTGAAAATGGGTGCGCCGTGACAAAATATATAGGGGCCACCTCATAGTTTTTCCCTCGCATATAAGCCCAAGAATATTTAAATAAAAAATAAGTACTTGGACACTACATACCATAGATGGATCATACAAGATCCCACAACCCAAAGATATCAAGCAGTGGTGTACTACTTGATGCAATAGACCCAAATATCAAAGAAAATTCAACGGAAAAGGTTCTAAAGATGCCAAAAAAATTGCTCATCTTTCAGAAATGATAATGGTAGGTATCAATATAATATTGCAGGTTGATGCAAAGTTGCAACAATTAAAAGCTCCAAACTCTGAAGAGATCCAGCATCCAGAAGTCTGGGATGGAGAAGCCATGTACACATTCAGCAAAAGAAAATACCAAAAACCAAAGAGGACTGTCGACTATTAGTGAACATAGCCCAACCTATTGACACCTGAACAACTGGGTCATTTACTTTTAGGAAACATATTGTTCGGTAAAAAATGAATCTCACCAACATAAGTTGACCTTTTGGATATCATGCAGTATTTAAGTGCATATATTATTACTACCAAAACCAAGCAATATATACAGGCAAGGGGTTTGAGGAACTATTAAAGAATTGATGCATGTTGTGATATCATAGAATTTAGCCTTATGCGACCAATAATCAGTTGAGTATGTAAAAACTACCAACACAGAATGTTAAAAAACTCACCCTCAATCACGTCACCAAAGCCCGAAAATGCATCCTTAAGAGACTGATCATCGGTTGAGTATGAAAGACCTTGAAAGCCACCATTATAAGAATAAGTTTCAAAGACTTCATGGCATAACTCGACTATTATCTATAATCAAAATGTTGTAGGAACATTTAGTAATACCTCCAATAAAAAGCTTGCTTGACATGTAGCGAACAGAATTAAGCATAGATGTGGTGGATGCTTGTCCATTCTGAGAAACGCTATGCCTCAAAAGGCTCCCAACTTTGTTACAAAAAGCCATAGTAATTGACTGTTCTCAGGTACCACATACACAACAGCAGCAACAAAAGAAACCATCACTTTAATTACTCATAACAGGGATATCAAACAACGAAAAGCAAACTGAAAATAGAAACAACGCAAAATTCTTAACATGGCTTCCAATAGAGAAAAACTAATTGATAGACATTAACACAGAGTCATTCACTTGATCATTTTCAAGCTTTGGATGAACCACGGAAAAGAAAACAAGAACAGATTGTTGGGTAGGTTCACTTTATCTCAGCAGTAGTAGTTATTTCCATGGTGAAGACAGAATTAAACCTCAAATATTTAGTATGTTGACAGAATACATTACCAGCTAAGTTAGCTAAACACCTCCAAAAAGGAAATATCGTAATGCTTCACATAGTTAAAACAAGCTTTTAAAATTTACAAAACCATTCTTTTACTTGATTTTCTGAGCTGGAGAGCGAATCTTAAACTTCAACCTATTCGAACAGGGCAGCAATTTAAAAAGTTATTATTATTAAGTAAACTTAACACGGTTCATCCACGACCACGAGAAATCATGGAGACACTATTTGGTAACAGATGGATTTTTCAATTTCCTCTCTGTAGGAAAGACACACGCACAAATATGAATACATACATTCCATGCATTTATATATAAATATAAGAATACACATATAAAGAAAACGAAAACTTTTTCCCTGATGAGAGATATAAATCGCCCGAGAATAAAATAAAAACTGCAACACGAAGATTTTCCATCTTTCAGAAACTAAACGAAAAATAAAAAACAAACAGAGCCTTGATTTCTTTTCCATTACTTCTACTTGATTTCTTTCGGTATCCAAACAGAACCTTTTTTTCTTCCATTTCACCCAAGGCTTCTGGGCAACCAAACAAAGAGTGAACAAAATTCCACAAACAAAAAGAATCAAACATACAAAATAAATAACTAAGCCAAGATATGTAAATACTTATATGTTCATGTATGAAGAAGCAGAGGTTAGGGTTTAGCAAAAGGCTTTACCTGAGGGAGACACAGAGGATGGAGAAGGGTGGGAGCGGCTAGGGTTTAAGCAAAGACAGAATCAGAGCGAGTGAGACGGCTAAAAATATCTTGGGGTTTTAAAGCAGTGAAGGTGTGGAGGGGTTTGTTCGCATGTAATCGTTCGCATTTTATGCATTTCTCAGTTGTACCATAATAAATGTACGGATTTTGATGTGGGATTTGGATGAATTGATAAATGTAGCGAAGAGGCGCTACGTGGCTTCAAAGATAAAATGGCGCTGGAATTACTTGAAGTGAATTTGAGATTTTTTTTTTCTTTTTTCTTTTCTTTTTCGTTGTGTGTTGTAGTTGTATGAGTCTTTTTCCTTAATTTTCTTTTCTTTTTCTTTGGAAAAATACTCCTCAATTCTTTAAATCTAAAAGAAAAATGCTATTTAATATTTTTCTATTCTTCTCCACCATTGAATTTGTAGTAGAAAATACTCCTCAAGGGTAAATTTTCAAAAATGAATGATGAAAAAAAGGATAAGATGATACTAAATAGCATTTTCCAATTTTAGAAAACACATTTGATGGGTCTTTTTTAAGGGAAAATCAAAATTGATTCTTAGGTTTTCTTATAATTTTAATTTAAGTTTCGGATTTTTTAATTTCAACAATTATGTTCTTGAATTTTATAATTCCAAATTGGCAATTTTGTTAACCTACTATCTAAATAATGATATATGATAGGGGCTTAACTTTTACTTACGTAGCACAAAGTTATATAATAGATGTGTCAGGTTTAAATTTCAAATTTCAAAAAAAGAGATAGAAATCAAAATATATGTCCACAAAAGTTGAATCTTAGATGAAGCCCAGTTAAACCCATATCACATCTCATAAATAATTAATAGCACATACGCAATGTGAACAATTTGTCACATCACACATACCAACAAGACTTCATGTGGAGCAGAGCAATTTGATCAAATTTTTTTTTTTTTCGTTTTCAAATAATGAACATACAAAATGAAAGATTTGTCACTATTCAAGCTGATTGTCAATTCTATTTAATTTTCTATTTTATATTATGATTTGATTTGATTTTATTATGATATTATTTACAGAAGATCTTACTTATTTTATTATAACATTATTTAATTTCTTTAATAGGATTATATTTGCTTTAATTACTGTTATTTCCTTCTTAAGATTATATTTACTATTACTACTAGGATCAAGTATATATATATAATTTGTATTGTAAATGCATACTTATTTGAATTATTATGGGTGTACAAACAACTGCCCCACCAACCACTTAGGGCAGTTGCGGTTAGTGATTTTAGGGGTATGGAAAAGCAGTTAATAACCGTTAACCGCCTACCCATATATATAATAATATAAATACATATTATATAATTTATATTAATAATAATTATAATATAACATTCAAAACGACATCGTTTTGGTGTTTAACACCAATATATGATTGTATGTATGTGAAATATAATGTGGTATGTGATCTTTTGAGCCAAGCTTTATTCAAAAACATTGCTTGACTCAAAAAACAGCATGTTCTTTTCAACTTTTTTGGAACACTTTGGCCCAAAACTTTTAAAATAAGCCCAAAAAATGGCACAATGATGACCAAAAACACTTAAAAAGCCTATATAAAAAAGCGGCGGTTATTGATTTGAATAACCCACTAACCGCCGGTTATAAAATAACCGCTAACTGCCTAGGCAGTTGCGATTGATTATTAAAAATCGATAATCGCCCAAGGCCGTTGTGGTTAGCTGTTGTAACCCATAACTGCTAACCGTAACCGCTTGTGCAGCCCTACGAATTATTATCAAATCATATAATTTTTTTCTTAAACACTATGCGAAGTTTTATTTCTTTTAAGCATATGAGTTTGTTTTATCTTTCGGTTATAAAATGAAGACGCTTTTTATTATTGTTACTTAGTCTTCTGCCACGTCAAAAGCCTTATACATATTGAAGATGGTTGCCTAGACAAACAGTTTTCAACGTGTTGATGCTACGTAATGGTGAAGGCTAAATTTGTTGTACGCGCTCACGCTTACGTCTACGAAAAAATAAACGAAATAAAATTCCTTCAACGATATAACATATCGTATTTACAAAACTCAAATTATATATTGGCCTATCATGATAAAAAATGATTTTTTTTTTTTTTTTTTTTTTAAAAAAAAAAAGCCTCTAAACTAGTCTCTACACACGGAATTTTCACTTTAACGTACATGACATAACCAAAAATCATACTTTTAAAGACGTTGTAAATGGCCCAATCATATTACTGCATTGATCACAATTAATGGCCTTATTTTTTATTTTTTTGTTTAATATGTTTGATGGAGGAGAAAGATTCGAACTAATAACCTTTGTTTTATTAAGCATGGTCCTAGCCAATTGAGTTACTCCCTATGAACAATTAATGAGCCTTATTGAGACCACTTATGCCTCATTTGACCATACACAAATATATAATTATATGATTTATGTAGTTCATTTTTCTTTGCTAGGAAATTGTAGCATGATAGGTAGGAAATAGCCATTACTCATTAGTCATTAGGCAAAGCATGCACCAATTTGGGTGGCGTGTAGTTCAATATAGAGCCACCCTTGTCCCTTGGCCTTGGCGAAGGTGCCCCGTGCAAGGGCACCCCTTCCACACTCATAAAGAGTCAATCATCTTTTCTCTACAGGGAGTGTGACAAAGTGACACGTATGTGGACATATGCAGGTTGTGATAGGCTGGGGTAGTGCCACCTGGAGTTGCAGCACTAGTAGAAAGATGGAAAAGGAACCAAGCCCACATGTGTTAGGCAAATGGCTTCCCACACCACTCCTCCTACTAACTTTTAGAACAATTCTGCTGTGTGACGCGCGTCCTTGAGCACGCCCACTATTGTATTTGTGTCCTTTTCAATGATATACGGACTACAAACAAATATTCGTCCTTTATAAATGTCTATTATACGCCTTAAATTCGATTTCCCGATGTCATGGTCTGGCAACTGCCAATATTCAATACTTCATATAGATCAGGATTCCCATTAGGATATATTAAGGTTTGGGTGTAACATCGAGGAGTTCAATCACTTTTCAAAATAAAAACTAGTCTGGGATAATTTTTATTTGTTTAATTTTAATTTTAGTTGAAAGTGAAAGAACATATTTGGAATATTACTTGGAGAGTCCACAGGATTATAAGGGCCAAAGAGATCTCGCAAGTTCATTAGCTCAAGTCCCGACGGACTAGCTGTTAAAATTCGAATGCACCTTTGCTCGAGTATGATGCCTAGCAACTGATTTTTCCTTTATCAGCTCATCTAACCACCAACTCATTCAATGCATTCGTTCTTGATATTATAGGAAGTAAATTTTCACGTCAATAATAACTTATTAGCTAAAATTCCTAAAACTCTAAAAAGAAAAGACAATACCGATATAAAATGAGGCGAGAGTATTCATTTCTTTTGTATCTAATGGCAGAAGGGGGCCACTAAAGTGGCTATTATACTTGGGCCTAACCATAGTAGCACATGTCTGCTGGGCATCACTCAAAATGAACATAGACGGTGAAAACTGCAAATACTTTCTCAAGACTAATAGAACCACAGCTTAACATGAGGCTCTCTTAGAACTCTAAATGAAACCTAAGCCAATAACCCTAAGGGCTTCTCATTGCAGGGTTCAAACTTGGGAACTAGCTTACACCAAGACAATCTAAGTGCCACTAGACCACGCCCGGGCGATTTGCATTCCTTACTAGTGAAATAATCAAATTATATAAATTAAAAAAAATACAAATATTTGTAGTATAACTCACTATAATAGTACCTATTGAAATTAATTGGGTAATATTATTTTTACATATCGTGGTAAACTCTATCATAAACAAGTGAAAGTCTCTTGTATGATAAATAATGAAACGAAAATTACCAAATTTAATATTTATTTTTGTCAACAATAAAAAAATTTAGGTTGTATACTATTCATGATTCAAATATAAGTGAAAATTGAGGAAAGAGGATCCGGCTTACATACTGTTATCACTACAAAAAAAATAATTTTTTTCTCACTGGAGTTTTCTGACATGGCGCTTTTGACGTGTGTTGAATGTCAGAAGCATAGGTGTCAGGAAATTTTTTTTCCTGACGTGTTACTGTTTAGCACGTCAAAAATTTCTGACATGTTAAAATATATCACGTCAGAAATTTCCTGACGTGTCAAAATTGACACGTCATGAAATTTTAAAATGAATTAAAAATAATAATTTTTTTAAAAAAAATTTGGAATTTTTTTTTTCAATTAAAAAATGTATTAATTTTTTTTTTTTTTGTAATTTATCTGCACCGCTCGAGTGGAAACCACGAAAAAATTTTCTCCAAAATTTTTTCGTTTCTGCATGGCATGGTCGGCTCTCTTCTTTTCTCAATTTTTTCTTTATCTCTCTTCTTTTCTCCGGCCAGCTCTCACTTTTCTCCATTTTCTCACTTCTTTTCGATTTCCATTTTCAAAAACCCAAACTCACACCGAAAAATCTTCAAACAATCAAAAACTCAAATAAAAAAAACAATCTAAAAAATCAAAAACCTAAACGTCAAACCCAACAAATCTTCAAAAACCCAAAAAAACTTCTTATCTTATCTTCTCTTCTCCTTTTTTTTTTTTTTCTTCTCCCTTTCTTTTTCTTCTTCTCTTCTCCTTTTTTTTTTCTTCTCCATAAGAGATTGAGAGAGGAGGAGAGAGAGAGAGTGTGGGGAAATAAATGAAGACGGAAGAATAAAAAGAGGAAAAAAGTTGAAGGAAAATAAGAAGAGGGAAAAATTTCAAAATTCCGCCCATTTTTTTTGTGACATGTCAATATTTAGCACGTCAGAATTTTCTGACGTGTTGAAATAGCACGTCAGAAAAATATTTTTTGACGTGGCATTTTTTGCTACATCAGAAAATGGTGATGTGGCAAAAATCATGTACTGTTTGCCACGTCAGAAAATAGTAATTTTTTTGTAATGTATTAAAATAACAGTATGTATGCTGTAGTTTAATCAATTGCCAAGATTGAATTTTAAAGTTGATTTACTTTTATAAGCTTTTAATAGGAGATAAAAAATAAAAAGAGATTTTGAGAAATTCAATATTGAAAGTTGATTAAACTATAGTATACATGCTGTTATTAAAATAACAGCATGTAAGCCGAATCCATGGAAAGAAACTCAACCTCAAAGCGGCACCGCCTTATCATTTTCTACTCCAATAAACTTCCATACAATCAAAATAGAACCCACATACAATGCACATTAAGTGAACTTTAACAGGATTAGAAAAAAATGGTGAAATTTAATGGATCATATGGCAAATGGATCCTCTCTGTTTCAAATGAAATGGAGATTTGAAATGGAGAGGAACCGGTTAGTTGCTTTTGAGGGGCAAAATTGTCCACCAAAAGTGATATTACAATTTTGCCCCTCAAATTTCAACCAACCGGAATGAAATGGAGAGAATCCCATTCCGGATCATATGTTATCTTAATATTGACTTAAATGCCATGCCTTATGAAGCGGAGGTCACTACGTCAAACTTTCTCTTCATTTTATTTCCCCTTGTGCGGACATAAAAAAAAAAAAGTGAATTAAATGCTTCCACTTATGTTGGGTGGTAGTTACTCCGCCGGAATTCAACTTGGTTTAACTTATCATGATTAATAGAATATAAATTAGATGATAAATTTATTTATTCCTATAAATTATGCTTTTGAAATAAATAATAATTTAACATAAAAATAAAGCAAATATCTTAAATTTGAACATTTTCATATTTTTACAGACAAAAAACATTAGTTAATGAAAAATAATAAAAATTAAATACAACTATAAGTCATTTTTTGAGGGTGGTGGTGTTTATCAATTTGGGGGATCAATGAGCGATCAAGGGTGGTTTTGGGGGGGAGAGGTGATATGCTAGGCAAAAGATTTTCATGGAAGCCAAACACAATTTTCAACATGATTTTAGGAGTGTTTACAAACGCAATCTTAATAAAAATTGTTTGTACATAATTAGCATCTTATGCGGTGTCACAGGACCAAGAAGAATTAAAATAGAAGGAAAAAGTGGAGAGTGGAAAAGATGCACCCGCAGAGCGCGTGGGACTTGATCAGGGAGCTGCTCTCTCTCTCTCTCTCTCTAGAGAGTTTCTCTGTCTAGTGTGGCGTCTCACCAATATATTTGGGTCTTCCAAGCCCTCGTTGCCTCTTTTTCTTTCATTCTCGCGTGTAACTTCCGAACAAAACCTACTGGGGGGGAGAGATAGAGAGAGAGAGGGGGGAGAGGGTATCTCTGAAACACACAAATACTCGAACACACAAACACGAACACATTCGCACACAGACACTAACAAGGAGAACCCACTGGACACAGAAACACAATCCCAAAATCTATACCCAGGAAAAAGGTGCTTCCTTGAAATTACTTGTTATTCATCATATCCTTTTTTCTTCTGCTTCTCTAAGTGGGAAAAAGAGTGAGAGAGAGATCTTGTCCTCCTACATTTGCCACTTTGTGGTGGACAAGGTAATCTTCAATCCCACGAATTCCACAACTTTTTTTACTCCTCGAAATTCCAGAATTTTCTCGTTAACGCTTGGAATCAAGCTTCCCTTTTCCGCTTTTGATCGGTACCTGCAATTGCCTAGGTACCCAATAAAGTCTTTGACTCTCTCTCTCTCTCCCCCCCTTTTCCATTTTCCAAATCTCAAATTTTGTGTCTTTTCAAATTTTTTCGAGTAATGAAACTAGGGTTTTTTTTTTTTTTTTTTACTGGCAGTTTGTGCTGAGAAACGTGTTTGTTTTGGTGTTGGAATTCTAGGGTTTTGCGGATCGTAATCGAGCACTGGTTGAATTGCTCAATTTTGGACTGAATTAGGGTTTGATCAGAGCACAGATTGGGGAGCAAAGGAGTTTGCTTGGCGATGGGCACGAGCTTCGATCTTCCACGGAATCGAAATTATGGATTTGACAGTACTAGGTTTCAGTTCTCGAGTTCGTAGATTGCTTAGAAATAATGGTTGCCCATTGTTGCTCTCGGCATGGAAGAGGATTGCACGTATGGAATTGTGTTGAGACAGTGATCTAAGACTTTGGGGGAATGGAATTTTTGGAGGACTAAGGGCTTCTGGGTTTTTGCTGCTTTGCGAGTTTGATTTTCAGTAGGCAATGATTTTGGTGTTGGGATTTGCTTATAAGGAGGAGGTGATGATTTTGTATTGGCCCAGAAGGCAACACAGAGGTTCTGATTGCAGTTCACTGTTTTCGTTTCTCAAGAAACCGTTTGGGTTAACATAGTTCGAGCTAAATCATTGACCGAAGAGTTTTTTCAGTTTTTCTATCTGGGTTTTGTTACTAGTTTAGTTTAGTATCACATTGGTGCAATTGAGTGAGTGCTGAGTGTTATTCTTCTAAGGTGATTTCAGTGATATCTGCTTGACCCACATGTGCTTTTAAGCTAGAGGGGAAGAGTGGTTGGAATTGGCTTTTGTTGGAGTGACTGATAAGCTTATGCAGGGATAGTGAAGCTGGAAATGAATGTAGGGACATGGTGCATGGACAGGAGCATAGTTTCTGGTTCGTCCCCTTTCCGGAACAGTGCTTTTGGAAAGTAATTCGAACATTTTTGTTTGTGGAAGGCGCTAGTGTAGTGTATTCCTGGATTTTGTGCAATGTCGCGCTGCTTTCCGTTCCCACCACCAGGATATGAAAAGAAGGCTAGGACGGAGGATGTGGACTTACTAAAAAAGGTTAATTACCTTTCTTTTGTCCATTAATACTCTATAATTGATGTAGCATTCATGGGGCATGGAAATTAGTATTACTGTGAGTTGCACAGCACTGGATTAAACAACTACTTTCAAATTGTTAAAATCTCAGTTTTCGTGTCAAAGCTAGCGTCCATGCACTACTTGGCTTTCCGTAATTGCTTAATTATGGGTAGTTTTATTTATCTGACTGAAGAAGTCTATTATTTAATAGAATGAATCTGCTGTATTTTGGAGGCAATTTCTAGCATAATCCAACTCCAACAAAAATAACGTACAACCTCTTATTCTGTAAAATTGAAATTTGAATTTCATTTAAAACTTAGAAGGTTACTTATTTATTTGCTATAGGATGTCAGATTGTTTAGGTATTATAGCCGGCAAGTGATTAAACCCTTGAGTCCTACTACATTGGAAGTCTTCTTTAGTTCTTTTTGCAAGCTATACTTGGTCCCCCCCCCCCACCCAAGGATATCAGCTCCTTTGGCCATATTCCTGTTTCATAATTTAGATCTTCTCTCTCAATAGATAGAGTGTGGATTTTTTGTGTTATAGGTTCTGGTTGGATTTTTGATGAAAACTGATTAGGAAGCATAAAATGATATGGCAGGGGAATACATAACCCACACCTTGTGATTGAATTTGAGAAATGAGATTATCTGGATACATGTAAAGCACATCTTTTTTTTCATTTTTTATTTTATTTTTTCTGGGAAGTGTATGCAGTGGAATTTTATAGATCATAGGGGAAGGGGTACTATGCTTTTGCCAATTTTTTTTCTTCATATAAAATCAGTCAGTTTTTCATGAATCTTAAATAGTTTAACTTTGTAGCACTAATCTAAAAATATGTGCATAAGTGAGGGTTCACTTTCTTCATTCGAAATCTGTTGTCAACCATTTTAGTAGTTGGTCCAAGGTGCAAAACTTGTTTTTTTAATTTTTCTGGTTTTTGTTATTATGAAGGGTTTCCAGCATGGACGTCAAGTTCATAATCCATGGTTATAGTTTTTGCTTGAATCCTTATTACATATTCAATTTATGCCTCACTTATTAGTTACCTAATGTTTCTGATACAAACTGGGGTCAACCACTCTTAATAGTTACAACCCTTGTATCTTTGGGCAATTGCAAGGACACATCCTGCCATTCAACCCACAAGTCCTGTGTTTTACTTGTTGGCAACATTTATATCAGATATGGGACTTGCTGATGTTTTTGGACTCAATTTGTTGATATGCTTATTCTTAATTGCTTTGTCTTACTTTGGCTTTCCGTTGTATCTCTTATAGTTTTTGTTCACCCAAAGATCATTTAGAGAACTTTGTATAATATTAGTAAAGTGGAGAGAAGAATTAGTCAGCCTACTCCCAGGTGATGCTTTGAAGCATTAAATTTTTGTCCCATTTACAAGAGTACATGAATGATGTCTGTGCTCTTTTTTTTTTTTCTTTCTTTCTCTCCCAAATACTATGACATGGTATTATAGATGAATCCCCTAAATTTGGACATGAGGGAACAACTATATATTTGCTTATTTTGGAAATTCCGTCTTTGTAAATGAGTGTGTTTTGCATCTTGAAAAATTATATGGTAACAAAATTACATAATTAAAATATTTTAGTAATGTTTCCCTAACCCAAAATAAAAGATCTTTTGCACCTTCTTTAAAAAGTAAATAAGGGTATATACTTCGGTGAGATTTTGAATGGGTGTTGACAGGGGGCTGCAGGAGGTTTGTGTTGACATTGTTAAAACCACAAGAGGCCATGTCAGAATTGTCCCACACTTTTTCAAGTCAATATTAGAAAAGATTCAGTTATCTCCAATTTTTGAAGTATCTGGTAAGAGCAAAAAGCAGTAGATCTTAGCCAAAATGCCAAGAATAATGGGAGGATCTCTGATAAGATTAAGCCTGAGAAGTTTCTTGAATTGCAAATGTATATATATATAAGCCGAGTTCAGGGAAATGTGCCTGAGTTTACCTGAATATTTGCTTATTTGGAGAGGAATATGATGTCTATTCAACAGAATTCTAAGTATATGCAAGGGATAAGGAACCCATATTCCACCAAATCAGGAGTAGACTATTCAGGTCACCAAATGCCACCCTTTTGTATGTTCTGTTAAAAAGAAAGAAAAAAAAATCAGGGTAGTTGGCCTAAAAGAGACCTGGCAGTGATAAAGATTTCAAGTTCTGGTAAATGCTGGTTATCCCATGAAATTACATTAGAACAGAGATCCAACGCTTTTGTTATAAGCAACAGATGTATGTTTCTTATTTTTATGAGTAAGTAGGTCTCATGAATGTGCTATAGTGTGGAGCAATACGATACACTGGTTTGTGAGAAGTGGTTCTCTAGGGTCTGAACTTGTGCACCGCATTCTATCGTTGTGATATATTATTTCGTTTATATTATTGAAGTCAGTTTGTATTAACTGTTTGTTCTTTGTTAAACTGACGCTTTGTTATTATACCTTGAAGTTATAATAAGGACATCATATGATGGGGCTTCTCAATCTTGTTCCAGATGTTAAGATAATTCTATTATGATTCAGTGAATTAACCTTTTGTTTTACTTACTGAGAATCGTGTTGGAGGAATTTTGGTTATGTGGAGGTTCCTCGGATTGCTTTGATTTATCACTGTACTTTATTAATTCTGGTTACAAAGGTCCCTCTTTAGGATTTGAAAATATGTGATGGGAAGTTCCTGGCAAGGGGTTTCACAGAAATATAGGACCACAGGATGGTCCATCTAAATGGCTGGTATTTGAACTTGCTAAGTGAGAACTATTGTTGGATTGGGTGGTTGAAGGAAAGCAAGATCCGTAGATTATTGCCTCCTTTGTTGCTGAAAAAGTGTGACCCAGATTTGGATGCTCAAGTAGAATTTGTAAGACATGTTCAGCAGTTGCATAGAACTGCTAATCTTGAGGAGATCTTTTGGTGGTAGAAGAGTAAGTATTCTTGGCTGGATGGCCCACAAAGTTGTCTGCCCTGGAAGGTGAACTACTATTGCTCTAAGGGTGAAATAATTGGTGGCAGGTATGCAAATTTTGGAACTGATCCCATCTCGTGGAGCCACACTTTGTTGGATTCCTCAGTTTTCCTTCATTTTGAAGGACAAGAGACTTGATTTATGGACCATTTTAGGAGGTGACATTTTCGAGCTTCTTAATTAGCTAAAAGAAAACGCAGCTTCTGGTGTAGTTGGCTTCAATATAGGTGTTCTTGATATGGGAAGATAGAATTTAAGAATTTTATTTTGAAGTTTTGACATAGAGGAATACGTGACATTGATTTGTTTTGTACTTCCACCATTCCTTTGTTGTGATTGGGCTTGCTGAGTTGATTTAGGAAATTTACAATCTGTGGGATGGAGTACTGATTATATGAAAATCTTCCCGTTCCCATTTTAGAGGGGTTTTTAATATCTCTAATTGTTTCTTCCTAGAGCCTATTTGGAGGATAACAATGCATCAAAAAAAGCTTATGATGTTTGTGATTCTACTGTGAGGTTGGTTCACCAGTAGAATATCCCCACCCTCTTCTTTCCTAGTGGTTTATATGTGCTCTTTTCTTTTCTTGTCGTTTCTTTACTTTATATTCTCGTGTAGAACATGAGCCAAACTGGATGTAACAACCCAGGGATGTTGAGAAATATGGGGTCCAAAGAGGGCAAAGTGTTCAGAGGAAGCTCGAGGGACATGCGGTGTCATACTACTTGGATTCCTCCGGTTCTTCTGGCCATTGGAATCCTAGTTTCATTAGGGCAGTACAGAAAAATTTCAAATTTTCATTGATGAATGATAATTGAATATCAAGAGTCCCAAATATAAGACCTTGTTATGGTTATACTGATAAAACAAAACTAATAGTAAAAAAAGTGCCAAAAATACCCTTACAAGTTGAGAATAACCAAAGTATTCTCTCCCAAAACCATGCATTCTATATAAAAAAATTTATGTCAAAGGGTTGCGGAACTGGTTCTTCCAATCGAATTTGAAGGAAAACATTGTCCTCGTTTTATTTCCTCTAAAAATACCACTTGCTCAAGGCAGAGGTCTAAAGACAATGACATGGTGTCAAACTGATCTCCATCGTCCCTAGCGGCCCTTTGTCATCTCTAGCAACCGTTTGCTCCAGGCCCATGTGCTTGGGTAAAAGGGTGATTGGAGATGGCTGAGGGATGTCGGGGATGGCGACAGATAGTGGCCCGGTACAACGGAATGCTACTGAGGACAACATAGGATGATGTAGAGACTAGAGACGATTGAGGGCCTCCAAGGACGACGACGACAGATGGTGGCCCAAAACCATAGAATTCAGGCCAGATGGTGGCCTGCAGTGGTTGGGGTCGGGCTATAGCTGGCGATGAGCACCTTAGGGGTGGTCTATATTTGCGCTATTACTTCAAAATGACTAGTAAAGCTACAGTTAAAGCTCGTTTTAATCACTTATAAAGTTACTCTCACCTAGTAAGGAATTAATGTTGGACTTAGCACTTATGGGCACCTTAATAATCCACCCACTTAATGTGGGCAATACTTATTCCCAATGTGGGACTGACATTTTAGGGTTAGGGTATCAATCTTCCCGTTTCAAATCTTTGACGCCCTTGTTAGGGCCCATGTCATGCATTACTGCAGTACTACATGGTGTTACTAGGTTGCTTTAATGCCATTTGTAATGGTTCAAGGAAAATGCTAGCTACATTTGCGTTATTACTCCAAAGAGACTAATCAAGTTCCAATTGAAGCTCTCTATAATCATTTATAAAGCTCAGTCTCACCTAGAAGATAGTGACCATATTTAAGGTGGATTATAAATGTGTTAGTTAAGTTGCATTTGGAGCTTCTTAGAATCACTTATAAAACTTAGTCTCACTTAGTAAGGAACCAATGTGGAACTTAACATCCATGGACACCTTTTTAATTCAGTAACTCTCTAGTGGGGCTAGCAATGTTGCAGTGGTCTGTGGTTCAAATGCGGAAACTAAGTGGGAGGTGCAATAGAGGCTCTCAATGTTCTTGCCCTCCTTCATTGTTTTGACTTTGTTTTCTCCCTTGCTGTCTTTGTAACTATACAGCTGTTTGGAATCTGCGCAGCATTCATCTTTCTTAAAACCAAGAGTAATTTTGTACCTGCTTATATTTACTTTATTAGGGAAATAAGAGCTACACAAAGAAATTCTTTGTTATTCTCTGTAGCTTCATGGGTTTTTTTTTACAGAATTCTGTAATATTTCCTCTTTGTTTCTTAGAAAAGCATATTCTTATTTTTGTTCTTTTTTCATGGTTCACAGGAAAGGGAGAGAGAAAAGAAGCATAAGAAGGAGAAAAGGGACAAAGAGAAGAGAGAAGGGAAAGAGAAAAGAGAGAAAGATAGAAGTGATGGGAAGCATAAGGAAAAGAAAGACAAGAAGGAAAAGAGCAGAGATAAAAAGAAGGATAAGGAGAAGGACAGGGATAAAGATAAGGAGAAAAACAGTGCCCCAGATGAGAAGAGACTTACGGGACAGGCTGAGGGTCACAGTGGAGAAAAACTCATTCAGAAAGAAGAAAGGGATAAAGGTAAAAATAGTATTCCAGAGAAGAGATTTGTTGGGCAGTTTTCAGGTTACAATGCAGAGAAACTCAGTGACAGCAGTCATTTGGCAAAGGAGACAATGGATTCCAAATTCATGCAGGAGTTGGGCAGGAGGATTAAAGATGATGACAAAGCGACTGAGAATACGATGGAGAAGTTTACAAATATGGACCGAAAAAAGGATGAGGAGATGGTCAAATTGTTGGCTAAAGGTACTGGCACTTGGGCTGAAGGTAAGGAGAAGAACAGGAGGAATGACGAACGAACGATGGATGGTCGAGGAATCAATTGTGAGGCAAGATTTAGTGGAAATTCAATGGTTCAGAACCCTGTTGGGGTTTTTCAAACTAGAGTTGAAGGTACGCTCAGACCATCTGAGAAAAAGGTGGAAGAGAAGGAAAAGACCAAAGAAAAGGAAGGTGATGATAAACGTGGGGATAAACGCAAGGATAAAGATAGAGAGAAAAAGAGCCAAGGGAAGGATAAGGACAGGGACAAAGAGAAAAAAAAGGAGGAGAAAGCGAAGGTGAAAAATAATCAGAAGAACACAGAACATGATAGATTAAAAGAAAGCAACAAGAGTGACCTTATAGGTAGCCAAAATATTAAAACCCCACAACTTCCCAAGGACAGCAACAAGATTGCTGCTTCTGAGGAAAATCTCAAGAAAAGGAAGGAAGTTGAGACAAATGGAGTTTTACATGGTGAGTTCTTTTCATAATGACCATGAATCATTGCCAGCCCAATCATTTCTTTCAAGTTTTGTAACCTTTACCCCTTCTTAGAATGGTTATAGGGGCTAACTATCCCTTAAGACTTTGGTGGGTCTCTTGTGATTGCAGATATTCTTGTATTAAATTATGCTGCGTTAATTGTCAGTGATTCTTGGAAATTACATTGAATCAATTTTGTCAAGCAGTTTCAAACTCTGATAATTTTCTTATTAGCTGATAAGTGATGCTTCCTTTTTGAATTTCTTACAGCCAGTGATGTTAGGCCCAATAAGTTGGCAAGACCCACTTCTTCCTCCCATCGATTTCCGGAAAATGGAAGGACAATGGATCATAGCCAAACTTCTATCACGAATGCTTCGGATAGGCATGTAGCAGCCAGTAATGTTAAGGTGGATAATAAGGAGCGCAAGATAAATGGCATTATTGATCAGCCATCGTCTGTCTCCTCAAAGAAGCCAATGTTTGCCACTGCACAAGCTGATCAAATCGCGGAAGCAGCTGCCAAGCCACCCCATCCAGATTCCAAGTATTTAAGTCAGGTATATACCATACCCAAAATGGAGGAGTGGTCTCATTATGATGACCAAGAATGGCTCTTTAGCAACAATGGTTATCAATCAGAATTGCCCAAGGTGGGATCTTCAGAGGTTGAGGAGACACCAGAGGTATGGGCGGAAGCTATGAGGATAGAGTCTGCTGATGTTTGTGCTCTGCCGTATGTTATTCCTTACTGATTAATTATTCAATTGCCCATGCTTCACCCTCCTACTCACCTGAGCTGTGAAATAGGACCACACCTGGGAAAGGTACAGCAGCATCTGGCCTGGCCCCAGAGAGATGAGATGAGATGAGATTTTCTTGGTGCATTCTTTAGCTATTGCACTCTATTGCAGGGAGCATTTTGCGGGTGATTGGCCTTTTCCTTGAACTTTGTTGGTCGGGTTGAAGCACGTCGGCAGTTGGTCACACGCCGTTGCATGCTCGAGTGCATCATTGCAGGGCAAGATTTGGAGGGCGGCTTTTGCCTCATGGCATCCAACTACTAATTCATTCAAAATGGGAACATAAATTAAGGCAACCCGGCGAGGTTGCTTAGAAAGTGAGATGTATAAGCTTGTGCAATTTTATTATATTTTCTGAGAGCCGAGAAGCTCTTCTAATTGAGAATGCAAGGGAAACTAGAAGTGGTCTTTGCAGCCCCGCCACAATTTTGATTTGTAACATATAACTCTTATTTACAAGAAATGTGAAATAGAGGAAAAGAAAGTAGTGGCATTCATTTATTTACCTCTGCTGTAACTCATTCTTCCGACTCCCGTTTGGTAAATCTTGCCTCTCCCTTCAATACTATCCACTTCATTTTTTATTTTTAAAAATTAACATAAAAACATTCTCATTTTTTTTACTTTTATATCACATTAGTTACTTTTTATTATTATTTAAATAAAAAAATCACTACAAAATAAAATTTTTTCACTTTTTCATATCAATTTCTTACTTTTTTTTATACTAAATATTCGTACTTTTTTTCCAAGTCAATACACTCAGCTATAGTATCTATGGACAAGGAGTAAGCCTAGATTACCTCTTTTGATGTACTACACCCATATTTTTACATCACTTTTTTTTTTTTCTTTTTTTTTTTTGGAGTGGGGGTATTCCACATGCAGTGTGCTTTTCAGGATGACATTTTGTTTTTTAACAACAAAATAAAAATAAAAATTTCAAAAACTATTTTTAGATTTGCAATTCAAAAACAAAAACCATAATTGTAAGACTTAATGGTCTCATAAGAATTGTATGGGCCTATTGGGTCCGTGCAGAGACGATAAACCTTAGCCTGTACTATTTTCTTTTAAAAAAATTGCTATCTAGGCAGACTAGGCTGCATGAATTTGGGACTCTAGGTTTAAATGATTAGAAATACTACGCATAACCTGTTACATTTGGTGGATAAGGTTCTCTTTCATTTATTTTTTTATTTTTATTTTTTAATAATATGTTATTTTAAACTATTTCCATAATTATTGATTTTTTAATCTATAACTTTAACTTTCTTCCTACAAATTTTGGCCATTTTTCTAATGTAACCATTATGAAATTATAAATTTACCCTACAAAATTTAAAATTAAAAACAAAAGAAAAAAAGGGTTGGCACTGGATGAACAAACGCAAGGTCGTAGAACAAAGAGCATTTGAGTTAGTGTGACTCATAACATCAGCTTAGTCATTGTCGTAAAACAAAGAGCATTTGAGTTAGAAACATTAAATTCATGCGAGATTTTAGAACAGCCAGTGCTTATGTTAGTACATTTTTAAATGTGCAGGCCAGTATTTTTTCTGGTTCTTGTCACGGAGTAAGTAGTGTGGGCTCTATTCATCCTGTAGTAGGCTATGATACCATTGAAGAAATTTATGGGCTTAACTCATCTCATAAAACCGGTTCAATAAAAGAGGGTTGTCAATTCCTTATAAACATACCCAAGATCTTGTCCACAGGCAATGTGAGATCATTTCTCAACAAATGATTGTATTATATCATTACTCTTGTATATAATGTTTATGCTTTGGAGCTATATATAGTGTTTTATTATGTGATGTTATAGTTTGTTGGACCAAGGTCCGGCCTAGTAGAAGAATCGCCGACCCTAAAACATCCTACATTGTAGAAGGCCCAAATCGTTTGCAAGGCCTAGGACGCACACGACTTAAGAACCCTATCCACGGTATAAGTCGGCCCAGGGACCCAAAGATGTGAGTCCAGACGGCCCAAAGCCGCTCGTGCCTACATCCGCCTCAAACAGTGGAACACCGATGTTTAGGTTCGCATATCAGGCCCGTCGCTTTGGCGAGCCTTGAAGCCTTCAACCAAAAATCCAATTCCAGCATCACCATCTTAAGACGGGGTCGTTAAGTGAAGTTCGCTCAACCTCGATAAAAGAGAAAGTAAACGTCTAATCAAAATAAAGGGGCCGTCACGTCAAACGAATTCCGTCACGTCCCTGTCCTGCCATACTCAAAAGGGTCGCAGTGGTACGAGAGTCAGGCGGACCTAACCTGCTCGCCCAGCTTTTGATCCTCAGACGACATGTGTCGTGCTCCGAAGTAGTTGTGGCGCGAATCTCGAGAAAGAGAGATATAAGTAGGAAAAAAAATTTAAAATGAAAGAGAGGAAGAATTGTAAGAAAAAAAATATAAAAAATAAAAATAAAAGAGAGTTTTTCTTGAGTATGTTGGTGGATTTTGTATAATTCTCCGGTGAGATTTGAGTGAGTGGCTGGCAAACTGTGTGAACATAATTCATAAAATATATATATATAGGGGATGCATTACAACCTTTCTTTTAGGTTGTCCAAATTTCTTTCAAATTCGGACAACTTAATTTGAGGAGATTCAAATCCATTTGTTGTGTCATAATATATTTTCTTTAATTTTGACCAAGACACTACGACAAGCCCCATAAATTTCTGTCCATCCATTTGTCATTCTTGATTTCCAACTCATGCGTCATGTTTGGTACACAGGAAGGGACCCAAAATGGAAAAGTTATTAAGTGCTTTTATTGCACACTATTATGGGAATAACAGATAACTATTCTCCTAAAATGAAAAATATCTATTAATTTCTTTAAAAAATAAGAATAATATTTATTCTTGAAGGAATAAATTAATATATTTTCCAAAAAACTAATTATTGTTTTTTAAATCATAATAATAATAATAATAATAATAATAAAACTCTGTCCCCATCCCTTTGGGTGGTTGACCAACTTCGGTGTTCTCTTAACGTGGATGACAACCCGGTCCACCCCCAAGGTGGTCAGCTAGGCAACCATGGCCATGGGATGATATTTAAAAAAAAAAAAAAAAATCTTTGGTTGTAAATTATTTTTAAAAATATATATTTTTAGAGTTATGATATTTTAAGAAATTCCTTACGATATCACCAAATAAAAGAATAGAAATAAATAATCATTCAATTAATTAATCTAACTTTCGATATTTTTAATAATCCTCATTTCTATTCTCTATGGAATTTACCTTCCAATGTACTAATTCTATATCAACAGAAGTAGAAAGAAAATTGGTTGTAGCACTCTAGGAAAGACCGGAGAAAACGACGTAGGATTGTCGGCAGTGAGTTGGCGCAAAACATAGAGCTCCAGCATTTTTTTTTTTAAAAATTTTTTTTTTTACGCTAATAATGGCTTCTTTAATTAAACACAACTACCAACCATTAATGGACTGCTAAAAAAAAAAAACTTATTTCATGCATTTAGCTAAATATGTTTATCCTTCTCAAATTTGACTATAACAATCCCAACGCAAGGATTATGATAATCTTATGTCTGTATTCGAGCCGAGTCGCGTCGAGCTTTAAAATTTTAAGACTGGCTCATTTATGAAGATGCTTATTTGAGCCGAGTCAGGCTCAACTCAAGCTCGAGCTAAGTTATTGAACTCTTTAATGTATGATCTGAGCAGAGTGTAAGCCTGAATTTTAAAACATCTAAACATTAATTATCTATAGCATAAATATAAATATTAATTAATTTATATTACATATATTACTAATATACATACTTAAATTTATATAACTAATTTTTAGTTTTATACACACACACACACATATATATATATATATATATATATATATATGAACAAGTTAACGAATTGGGCAAACGAACCGATCGAGCTTTAATTTAGCTGAGCTAGAGAGCCCTTATCGAGTTTTCTTGAGCGAGTCGGGTTTGTAGCATTTACTAATTAAGCAGGTTTCTACCGTATCAAGCTCAAGTTCGGGTCGAATTAAACTAAGCGGATTGTCGAATGAACTCGTTTATTTACGGCCCCTAATCATCTATAATGTTTTTTTGGCCATTATTTATATCAATCGACTTGAAACATACTACCTATTAAAGGAGTGGCATGTTGTTCGTATAATTTTCTAATATTACAAGAGTTGATTATTATCTGCCGGAGTATTACAACTTACAAGAACAGCTCTGTGTTGGTTCCATACCTGTCAGAAGAAAAATATCTGGCGACAACTACACACCGCCATTAAAGCAATCAATGCCACGCAGTCTACTGGTCATCGAAAAATTCTAATTATTTCAAAATCAGAAGGATTTTGAAATGGAGATATCCTTTTCCATCGTTTCGGGTGACACCAATTGCAATTTAATGGCCCATCAAAACTCCCACCGGTCACGGAAGCCTCCCGTCCCCTCTCAACCCCTACAAATACGCTGGAGCCTCTACAACTACTGAGCAAAACACAATATGGTATCTTCCAAAGAGGAAAGCCCGGTCTACGGGGTTCGCCTTTCCTCCGTTGGTCCGAGCCGGTGGACGGGGTCCGGCGTGGTTCACGAGCTGAGTGGCATGGACTTGGCCATGAAGCTCCACTATCTCAAATTGGTCTACTTCTTCAGCAGCCATGCAGCTGAAGGTGTAACCGTGGTGCGTTTGAAGGAAACCATATTCGAGTGGCTCAATCACAACTACTACACTAGTGGGCGCGTGTGGAGATCGGAGGAGTCGGGCCGGCCCTACATCAAGTGCAATGACTGTGGCTCCAGGTTCATCGAGGCCCAATGTGACAAAACCGTTGACCAATGGCTGGAGACCAAGGAATGGTCTCTTGACAACCTGCTTGTGTCCCAACAAGTCATTGGCCCTCAACTCTCTTTCTCTCCCCCACTTCTCATACAGGTACTATTTTCGCAAAATTTCCTTTGAAAAACGATGAAGAAAACTACTAATCATATATATTTACCATTTTGTTTTGCGCAGGTGACCCAATTCAAATGTGGGGGGATGTCACTGGGCCTCAGCTGGGCACATATCCTTGGAGATGCATTCTGTCTTTCGGATTTTATAAACGGATGGGGCCGGATCCTGGCTGGTATTCGGGCCAACAGCCCATCCAACTTTCACAAACCAGACCCACAGATTGAGAGACCCAAAAACCCGCCACCGCTTTCCGTGAAGCAGGTCGACCCGGTTGGAGACCATTGGATAACTGCCAATAACTGCAAAATGGACACATTTTCATTCCATGTAACCGCCAGCCAGTTAGCCATCCTTCAATCAAGCCCAAACCAAACGGACGAAATTCCAATATTTGAATCTCTTTGTGGCGTTATTTGGCAATGCTTTGCCAAAGTTAGAGAGGGGAGGGTTGAACCAAAAACGGTGACAATATGCAGAAAAGATCCGACCAGACCCACCAATGGGATTGTAACAAACACTCAAATTATAAGCTCGATTAAGGCGGATTTTTCTATAATGGAGACAAGCCCAAAGAAATTGGCAAAGTGGATACTTAATCAAGCTGTGGATGAAAGAAGGCAGATTGAAGAATTGGTGGAGAGCGATGGTGGGGTTTCAGATTTCATTGTATATGGAGCAAATTTGACGTTTGTGGACTTGCAAGAGGCTGAGTTTTACGGGCTGGAGTTGAATGGGCATAAACCGGATTGGGTGAGTTTCAGTGTACAAGGCGTGGGAGACGAAGGAGCTGTTTTGGTGTTCCCAGGGCGAAAAGATTGTGGCGAAGCAAGGGTCGTCACAATAATTCTTCCAGAAAATGAGGCATGGAAGCTGAAATCTGAGCTGGTGAAGAACGGGCTACTGTCTATTGTTTGAGGGTAATCTTGGTTAAGTGTGTGTTTATGTAAAATATCATATCTTTTACAAAGTGACAGCTATTAAAATTGTGTAAACAAATAAAATTTAGACTTGAGTGTATTATATATTAATAATACTCTTTTCTAATCTTTTAAGGAATTAACTTCCAATGTTGTACCAATTATTTATTTATTTATTTATTTATTATTATTATTATTATTATTATTTGAGTACAATGAACAAAGAAACAACAACAAACGAAAAAGAAAAAATTAAAAAAGCCTAGTCTAAAGAACTGAAAAAAGGGGGTCGTTCCACCGACAACATGAATCGAGTTGAGAAGAGGGGGATAAAGGAAAAGGCAGAAAAAGATATGACTGCAACTCATAGTGTCGCATAATAGGGGCATAATGTTGCACTTCTCTTAATTAATCTTTCTAGCTGTCTAAAAACAAGAAGCTGAGATAACATTATAAGTATAAAAAATAGGAAAATGTTAAGGTCACAACATAAATCTAATTTATGGTCAACTTCTCTTCTACGCGTCATTTTATAAAAATAAAAAAAATTGATAGAGAAGATTTTGGGATTTTGAAAATTTGGGAAAAAAAGACAATTTGTTTGGTTTAAAATTCAAATTTTTTTTACACGTAGGAGAGAAGTTGGCCATAAGTTGGGTTTGTGCTGTGTCCGTATCAAACTTCTAAAAAATAACATAGAAAATCTTCCTGTCCTAGAAAAATGCTAGATGCTAGGGTGTAGTAAAGCCAACATACCAGTTCTAGGACAGAAATTTTTGAAATTTTTTTTTTCTAACCTACTTTAATAAGTATCAAGTATATCTCTAACATGAGGGAGCACCTGTAGTTTTCACCGTCTAGGCCCCTTCTGTGCGGCTCTTAACAAATAGGTGCTACTATGATCATGCCCAGGTAAAATAGCTACAATTGGTCTCACCGGCCTACTTTTTTTGAATATATATATATATATCATCTCTCACATATTTTATATATATATATCTCTCACATATTTTTTTAATATTTTTAATAATCATTTATTGTCATTATATTAAGTTAATAACCCAAGAGTCATTCTACTACAAATGTTCTCCAACTTCCACAAAAGACGGAGAAAACAATGCTGGTAGAGGTCTAGCATGCTTTCT
>NC_081544.1:28830139-28844018 GCF_901000735.1 Corylus avellana | reverse complement strand
AAAAAATAGAAAGATTTTGAAATGGAGATATCCTTTTCCATCGTTTAGGGTGACACCAATTGCAATTTAATGGCCCATCAAAACTCCCACCGGTCACGGAAGCCTCCCGTCCCCTCTCAACCCCTACAAATACGCTGGAGCCTCTACAACTACTGAGCAAAACACAATATGGTATCTTCCAAAGAGGAAAGCCCGGTCTACGGGGTTCGCCTTTCCTCCGTTGGTCCGAGCCGGTGGACGGGGTCCGGCGTGGTTCACGAGCTGAGTGGCATGGACTTGGCCATGAAGCTCCACTATCTCAAATTGGTCTACTTCTTCAGCAGCCATGCAGCTGAAGGTGTAACCGTGGTGCGTTTGAAGGAAACCATATTCGAGTGGCTCAATCACAACTACTACACTAGTGGGCGCGTGTGGAGATCGGAGGAGTCTGGCCGGCCCTACATCAAGTGCAATGACTGTGGCTCCAGGTTCATCGAGGCCCAATGTGACAAAACCGTTGACCAATGGCTGGAGACCAAGGAATGGTCTCTTGACAACCTGCTTGTGTCCCAACAAGTCATTGGCCCTCAACTCTCTTTCTCTCCCCCACTTCTCATACAGGTACTATTTTCGCAAAATTTCCTTTGAAAAACGATGAAGAAAACTACTAATCATATATATTTACCATTTTGTTTTGCGCAGGTGACCCAATTCAAATGTGGGGGGATGTCACTGGGCCTCAGCTGGGCACATATCCTTGGAGATGCATTCTGTCTTTCGGATTTTATAAACGGATGGGGCCGGATCCTGGCTGGTATTCGGGCCAACAGCCCATCCAACTTTCACAAACCAGACCCACAGATTGAGAGACCCAAAAACCCGCCACCGCTTTCCGTGAAGCAGGTCGACCCGGTTGGAGACCATTGGATAACTGCCAATAACTGCAAAATGGACACATTTTCATTCCATGTAACCGCCAGCCAGTTAGCCATCCTTCAATCAAGCCCAAACCAAACGGACGAAATTCCAATATTTGAATCTCTTTGTGGCGTTATTTGGCAATGCTTTGCCAAAGTTAGAGAGGGGAGGGTTGAACCAAAAACGGTGACAATATGCAGAAAAGATCCGACCAGACCCACCAATGGGATTGTAACAAACACTCAAATTATAAGCTCGATTAAGGCGGATTTTTCTATAATGGAGACAAGCCCAAAGAAATTGGCAAAGTGGATACTTAATCAAGCTGTGGATGAAAGAAGGCAGATTGAAGAATTGGTGGAGAGCGATGGTGGGGTTTCAGATTTCATTGTATATGGAGCAAATTTGACGTTTGTGGACTTGCAAGAGGCTGAGTTTTACGGGCTGGAGTTGAATGGGCATAAACCGGATTGGGTGAGTTTCAGTGTACAAGGCGTGGGAGACGAAGGAGCTGTTTTGGTGTTCCCAGGGCGAAAAGATTGTGGCGAAGCAAGGGTCGTCACAATAATTCTTCCAGAAAATGAGGCATGGAAGCTGAAATCTGAGCTGGTGAAGAACGGGCTACTGTCTATTGTTTGAGGGTAATCTTGGTTAAGTGTGTGTTTATGTAAAATATCATATCTTTTACAAAGTGACAGCTATTAAAATTGTGTAAACAAATAAAATTTAGACTTGAGTGTATTATATATTAATAATACTCTTTTCTAATCTTTTAAGGAATTAACTTCCAATGTTGTACCAATTATTTATTTATTTATTTATTTATTATTATTATTATTATTATTATTTGAGTACAATGAACAAAGAAACAACAACAAACGAAAAAGAAAAAATTAAAAAAGCCTAGTCTAAAGAACTGAAAAAAGGGGGTCGTTCCACCGACAACATGAATCGAGTTGAGAAGAGGGGGATAAAGGAAAAGGCAGAAAAAGATATGACTGCAACTCATAGTGTCGCATAATAGGGGCATAATGTTGCACTTCTCTTAATTAATCTTTCTAGCTGTCTAAAAACAAGAAGCTGAGATAACATTATAAGTATAAAAAATAGGAAAATGTTAAGGTCACAACATAAATCTAATTTATGGTCAACTTCTCTTCTACGCGTCATTTTATAAAAATAAAAAAAATTGATAGAGAAGATTTTGGGATTTTGAAAATTTGGGAAAAAAAGACAATTTGTTTGGTTTAAAATTCAAATTTTTTTTACACGTAGGAGAGAAGTTGGCCATAAGTTGGGTTTGTGCTGTGTCCGTATCAAACTTCTAAAAAATAACATAGAAAATCTTCCTGTCCTAGAAAAATGCTAGATGCTAGGGTGTAGTAAAGCCAACATACCAGTTCTAGGACAGAAATTTTTGAAATTTTTTTTTTCTAACCTACTTTAATAAGTATCAAGTATATCTCTAACATGAGGGAGCACCTGTAGTTTTCACCGTCTAGGCCCCTTCTGTGCGGCTCTTAACAAATAGGTGCTACTATGATCATGCCCAGGTAAAATAGCTACAATTGGTCTCACCGGCCTACTTTTTTTGAATATATATATATATATCATCTCTCACATATTTTATATATATATATCTCTCACATATTTTTTTAATATTTTTAATAATCATTTATTGTCATTATATTAAGTTAATAACCCAAGAGTCATTCTACTACAAATGTTCTCCAACTTCCACAAAAGACGGAGAAAACAATGCTGGTAGAGGTCTAGCATGCTTTCTTTCTTGTTTTTTTTTTACGCTGATAATCAAGTGGCTTCCTTAGAGCACTAGGAGCAACTTCCATTTGATCTTCTCTAAGTTTAGGGAACATAACTACTTTTTGCTTATTTGTCAAAATATATTTTATAGTAGTTTACATTACTTTTCTCTATACCATTCAAATATTATTTATTTATAAAATATAAGTTTTCTAGATACCCTCACATTTTTTACAAAATTTCAACATAATCCTTAATGAAAGACAAAAAGATGAAAGAGGAGATAGATGAAAGAGAAATGTTTATACTAAAATAATGTATAGGAAATCAAAGGTTCCCTATACATTATTTTAATATAAACATTTCTATTTCATCTCTTCTTTCATCTTTTTGTCTATACATTGGGAAACACCGTAGCTACCCAACGGTAGTGATTAAATTTAAGGAAACTGTATTGGTGAATTTTTGTAATTTTTTTTTGAAATTTTTCTTAAATATAAGGAAGAAAATGTGCTATAAAATGCTTGCTGCTAGTGCTAGTGTTCTAATTAAAAACAACTCCCAACCGTTAACGTCCACCTAATGTCCACCTAATAAATATGTTTGAAGAAGTCGATGTAATTTTTAGTTGATTTGGAAAGTTATTGCAACAGATAGGTACTTTTACTAAAACACAATTAATTTCATGCATTTATTATTCTGGTTAATGCTTTAAATGCGCTATTAAATATGTTTGCGCCTCCTCAATTTTTTCCATAACTAAGGGTATAGGATCTTCTCTAGTTCAAAATGGATCGGAGAATATCTAGTTCATATCAAGAATTTCTGAGAAAAAATTATAGAGTCATAAATATGACACATATCCCATTAACAAAAAATCATAATAAGCCATCATCAATGGCTTATTATGATTACCTTACAACAATAGCTCTTTTTTCTTTGTTTTGGTCCCAGGAGATGTAACTTAGGAGTAATTTTAGATGGTCTATTTGTGTCACATTAAGAATGATGTAGTTATTAAAATCACACTTTGATCAAAATTCAATAATGATCAATCACAAACTCAATGATAATTTTAATAGCCACATCATTCTTAGTAGATCATTTAGCATTACTCGCAACTCAGCATATATATATAATGATCAATCGCTGTCAGATTAAATATGTTGGTGTGCAATTAGGATTTTTTACAGTTTTTTTTTTAATATATATATATATTGTAATTTCTAAATTACCTAAATTTAGATCTTTCGTTGCATCCAATGATTCGAAAAAAAAAAAGCCAATTAAAAATGTGTTATTAAGAAAAGAAAAAAAAAATTGTTTCTTCACTTTTAAAGAGACGCTTTTCTTTAAAAATAAAAAAAGTGTTAAAACTTTCTATAACATAAAGGGCAAGAAGCAATATATTCAATTCTCATTGCTAATATGGCACTTTTCTAATAAATAGTATTTTTCAAGCTATTTTATGCAATAAACGACTTGAATTTATGTAATTTTAAAAGCAAAATTTTTTTAAGGATTTTATGTTTGGTGGCTTTCTTCTTAAAATATAGGGATAAACACAAAACTAGTCTATATGATTAATCTAAATTACAACTCGCCCACTATAGTATAAAAATGAACTTAGATGTCATAGGGAATGTCTTAAAAAAAAAAGAAGTTAGTCCTTAGAGAAAAATTATGTTAAAACATTTCACGGATTCCGTTAGGTGTCATTTTGAAATAATGCCTAAAATTTGAGAAATAATATTTAGTAAACTTTCGTACAATTATGATAATGTGACAGTGAATATCGGCCATTGATTTTTATTTTTACAAGTTCTTATTGATCAAAATGTTAATTTTCACTCTCACACCAATAAAATTGTATAACAATAATATAAAAATCTACTAAATAACATTATCATAAAATTTAGACCAATTGGACCCGGATCCTCTTTATTTCCTTTGAAATGGAGAGGTGCTGGTCCTTAATTATTTTACAATAATAGAATGATCATTACAATTTCTTTTTTTGGACCATTCTACTCTTTTAAAAAAGAGGACCAGCTCCGCTCTGTTTCAATTGAAATAGAAAGGATCCTTCTCCGATGTAGAAATGCAATAAATATGTGCCAATCGTGTTGGGTACAGGTACCGACCAATTGCAATAAAACCCGCAATAAAGGCCCATAAAAACTCCCACCGGTCATGCAAATATCAAATTTCTCTTGCCCGCTCAACCCCTCTACATATATGCTACAGAGATCTTCATCGACAGCTGAGACACACAGCAGAAGCCAAACCATGGTATCTACCAAAGAAGAAGACCTGATCTATGGCGTTCGCCATACCTCCGTTGGACCGAGCCGATCGACGGGGTCCGGCGTGGTTCATGTGCTAAGTGGCATGGACTTGGCCATGAAGCTCCACTATCTCAAAGGGGTCTACTTCTTCAACAGCCACGCAGTTGAAGGACTAACCGTGGTGCGCTTGAAGGAAACCATGTTCGAGTGGCTTAATCACTACTACTACACCAGTGGCCGGCTCTGGAGATCGGTGGAGTCTGGCCGGCCGTACATCAAGTGCAATGACTGTGGGTCCAGGTTCATCGAGGCCCAATGTGACAAAACGGTTGAGGAATGGCTGGAGACGAGGGATTGGTCCCTTGAAAAGCTGCTTGTGTCCCAACAAGTAATCGGACCTGAACTCTCATTCTCTCCCCCACTTCTAATGCAGGTACTACTTAGTATTTTCGCAAATTTTACTTTGAAAAAGATAAACTACTTTTTAGATTCCATTTGTTTGAAAAATATCTTTCGTATTTTCGGGTGTTCGGTGCCGTGTAAAACAATAATCAATGAAAAATATTTTTCGTTTGAACAATTTTTGTTTCTTATTTTAAAATTGTAAACTATTTTTCGAGTTTGAGCATCTCATTCTCAAATCGACGGACTCTACCAAGACTCGCTTGGGACCTACCGCGACTCACTCAAGACCTGTTTGGGACTCGCCTAGGACTTGCCTAGGACCCGACGTCAGAAAACGTTTTGGACAAAAAACATTTTCTTGAGAAGTGTTTTCCTAGAAAAGATATTCTAGTATTTGGCATGTACAATAAATAGGGCAGGGTTCTAGTCAGGTCGGAAAATGTTTTCAGTATATAGAAAACATTTTCCTATATTTGATGTGTATACAAAATCATATTAAACTCTAAATTATAAATATCTTTTGGGTCTTGGTGAGGTCCTGGACGGATCCTGGTGAGTCCTGATCGAGTCTCAGGCAAGTCACTATGGGTCCCGGCGAGACTCGTTTAGGACACTTCTAAGACTTTGTTCGAATATTTTTGTAATTTTGAGTTTAATATGATTTAATGAAAAATTTTATATATATATATATATATTGGCACGATATGTATAGTCTAATTTTTCGTATGCGACAAATACCATAAAATGTTTTTCAAAAAAATTCTTTTCTAAGAGAATATTTTCTGTATTTTTCAACGAAAGGCATCTTACGTCGAAACAAATGGAGGCTTAGTATACAAATCATATTTACCATTTTGTTTTGCACAGGTGACCCAGTTCAAATGTGGGGGGATGTCACTGGGCCTGAGCTGGGCACATATCCTTGGAGATGCATTCTGTCTTTCAGATTTTATAAACGGATGGGGCCGGATCTTGGCTGGTATTCGGCCCAACAGCCCATCCAAATTTCACGAACCCGACCCACAGATTGAGAGACCCAAACACCCGCCACCGCTTTCCGTGGAGCAGGTCGACCCGGTTGGAGACCATTGGATAACTGCCGATAACTGCAAAATGGACACATTTTCATTCCATGTAACCGCCAGCCAGTTAGCCATCCTTCAATCAAGCCCAAACCAAACGGACGAAATTCCAATATTTGAATCTCTTTGTGGCGTTATTTGGCAATGCTTTGCCAAAGTTAGAGAGGGGAGGGGTGAACCAAAAACGGTGACAATATGCAGAAAAGATCCGACCAGACCCACCAATGGGATTGTAACAAACACTCAAATTATAAGCTCGATTAAGGCGGATTTTTCTGTAATGGAGACAAGCCCAAAGAAATTGGCAAAGTGGATACTTAATCAAGCTGTGGATGAAAGAAGGCAGATTGAAGAATTGGTGGAGAGCGATGGTGGGGTTTCAGATTTCATTGTATATGGAGCAAATTTGACGTTTGTGGACTTGCAAGAGGCTGAGTTTTACGGGCTGGAGTTGAATGGGCATAAACCGGATTCGGTGAGTTTCAGTGTACAAGGCGTGGGAGACGAAGGAGCTGTTTTGGTGCTCCCAGGCCCAAAAGATTGTGGCGAAGGAAGGGTCGTCACAATAATTCTTTCGGAAAATGAAGTCCGGGAGCTGAAATCTGAGCTGGGGAAGAATGGTCTACTGTTTGAGGGTAATCTGTAGAGAATGGTATTTCAGTAATTTGCAGGTTTCGGGGAGGGATAGGAAATTCAGTAATGGGCCTTTATCCTTGGGCTACTTCAGTCTGTATCCAGAATTGTTTGTATAATTAAATCCACACACATATTATCTTGCCAACTCTCCAACCACCAAGAGAGTGCCCCACCAAATGCTTTCTTATGAACCCTAACACACTTCATTTCACATCTGCCGACTGCAACTTCCAAGAGCCAAGTCAATTTCTAAAAGGCTGACAAGTTTCCTTCAAGTTGTTGGACGACATGGATCGATATCTCCTTCCACTACTTTAAATTAAATGGTTTATAAAGAATTACGGTTTCATACGAGAATCTCATACTTTAACTAATTAAAGAGAATCTCTTCTTACGGTGCAGTAGAAAAATGAGCTTCTAGATATTACGGTGCAGTAAAAAAGAAAAGAAAAAAAAGTACAAAATTAAATGGTAGAAGACGAAAGAGAGTTTTTCAGCCAAAGATATACTGCCAAACTAATGATTTGACAAGTAATAATAATAGACAGATAGGATAAGGATCCACAGGGACAAACATAGAACACAAAACGCACAGACATCAGTCACTTGATTCAGACTTTGGGTACCAAGTTGCTCAAACCAGACAAATACATGTACCTCAAAGAATGAGTCAAGAAGATCATCCTCATCCTAGTATCAAGCTTTGGTTTAAAAATGATTTTGAGTCAAAACGGATTAAAAGCTTGGTTTTTTTAAATGGTAATTATTATTGTTTAAATTAGGTAATTTAATATTATCTACAACTTTTTGCAAGCTGGCATATAACATTCACTATAAAAAAAGCTAAATATTACTTTTATCTAAAATGACTCTTCAAATTTATAAAAAACTTTTGACATTGGATTAGCAAAAAAAAAAAAAAATACTGAATCTAGCAGCACTTTTCAATAGAGCTATTTTATTTTTTATTGCTTCGCTCACCTGTTTTCTTTTTTTCTCAAATATTTTCTCACTTTTCAGTTTTCAATGAGTGATTGGTTGTTTTTTGTGTTTTTTTTTTTTTTTTTTTCATGGAAATGGTTTTTTGAATTAAAATTAATAAAAAAATTTAAAATGAAATATTATTTTAATAGAATAAATAAAAATATAGTTAATCGGATGTAAAAACATTTAAAAATTTATTAGCTAAACTAGATAAAAATGAGTTTTGAATAGTCATTTTACATAAAAAATTTGCCCCTCCATTGTGAATGCTCTTAGCAAATAAAACATCTTCAACCTGGCCTCAATTATTAGGGGTGGACACCGGTCGGTTTTTGGCCTTTTCGACAACCAGACCCGACCGGACCCCAACGGGTTAAAAAAACCCTACCCGAAACCCGGGGATTTGCCCACTCCTAACAATTATTTTGTCCTGTCTTCTCTTGTATAAATGGAAGACAATAAATTAGATCGAATTAAATAACAAAAACAGATTATCGTTCATTAAAGTGTTGCTCACGTGACGAAGAGTTATTCAAGTCCAATTATATTGCCATTTGCATACGATATGACAGCTCAAACGTAGGCCATGTAAATCTTTTTTTCTTTTTTTCTTTTTAAGGTGTAGGCCATGTAAATCAAATTGGTAGGACTTGACTTTTTTGAAATTGTGTGTGAAAACAAAACCTATGTACGTAGAAAAAAAAAACAGTAAGCCATTTTGAGAGAAAAAAGTGAAAAAAAAAAAAAAAAAATTGAATTTTGAATTTTTTTTTATCAAGCATGTCAACTTTTTATTTAGCACAATTTTTTAAGTATTTAAAATATTTTTTATCTTCCATTCCAAACATGCTTTTATCTTGGCTTTTGGGACGAAAATGATAAATTTTTGCTTTCAGAGTCGACAAATAAAAGTTATCTATACATTTGTATGAGTCTGTCTGGTGCACATTTGTTATCTAAACTGAAGTCTAGTCATGAGATAGCAGATTATTAGATTCTGGATTGTTATACATTATCTTTGACGCTTGTAACCTTGTAGTTTCAACTATAACTATCTCAGAGGTTTGCTCTATGTTATATGAATTTTATGCTCGTGTTATCAATGAATGAGACTATATATTTTCCTTTAAAAATGACTAGTATTGTTGTTAATTTTTTTTTAAGTAATCAAAGTTATATTAAAAAGCAAAAAAAGAGGAGTTCCATAGAATATACAAGTAGCTAAAGGAGAAGCATTGTCGTTAATTATACAAGGTTAAGTGTCAAATTCAACCCTACAAACACATAAACCAAAGGGAATTTTAAAGAAAAAGAAGAAAAATTGTTATACCTAATTAACTATTTGGTTGGCATAATCAAGGAGGTAATTGGATGATTACCCAAATGACAACTTTGAATTTCCGTGTGCTCCATAAGGTTAGAAGAAAATATATATATACATACACAGAAAAACCAAGAGAAAGCAGAGCAGCTATATATATTTATTTATAATTCGTTGGCTAATTCATCCCTTCGCCTGCGCATTCGAGCTCCCCAGGACTGATTTCCTCTTGCAATATCCTTGTTCATGCTTTTTCTCTTCAGCTCTGACAGCTGAGATTGCCATCGGTTCTTCCACTCGCCTCTCTCTTCCATGCCCTGATCACCATGAAAAAAGCCATCAAAGATTTGCAAATCTTCGATTCCAGAGCAAAAGCCAGAACCATACTACATATTTATACCATTTCTTTAAATAAAGTAAATCAAATAACTAGAATAAAGTACATCAGAATCCAGAGAATACGCACACAATCATCCATGGCGTCCTAATTTTTTTATTATTTTTGTAATATTAAATCCCTGGGTAGTCCAACAGAGAGAGCAGGGAAGAAAAAAAGTTTTTAAAATACACACAAGAAAAGAAAAAAAACAAAAAACAAAAAACAAAATTAACGCCTGAAGATCTAACTCATAATAAATGATGATATGCACTGAAATCAAGATTACCATGAATGCAAAAGCAGAGTTCCCAAATCTGCCAAAACTCCAGACCCCATCGAAATCCGTACAGAGATACAGATTAACAAAACAGGTTATATACCCAATTATTAAAATATCAATATAGCAATTTCCCCAGAAAGTAAAACAATTAAAACAACGGCTCAGACACCCACATCGATTCAGAACAAAAATGGTCAAATCCCTAGATTCCCACTAAAGAATCAACACAGAAAAAAAAAAAAAACAAACAAAAAATCATCTTTATTATTATTTTTTTCTAAAAAATTAAACCAATTAAACAAAATCTCGAAAACCCACATCAATTCAGGCAAGAATTTACACAGAAGAAAAAGCCAGCATAACAAAAATTGGAAAATACCAAATATCCTGAAGAAAAAAAAAAAAATCCCACAGAAAACACAAACCTCGTCGCTCTGGTAGCGTCTTCGAGCCGAGAACGCGAGCTGGAGACCCTTGGCCATGTCTCGATCATAGAGAGCTCTGCTTCTGGGATCCGACAAGATCTCGTAGGCCTCCTGGACCAGGATAAACCGCTTGGTGTACTCCTCGACCCGACCAGGCGGCGACACGTCCGGGTGGTATTTACGGGCGAGCTGCTTGTACGCCTGCTTGATTTCCACCAAGGATCCGGACTCGGGTATGCCCAGCAGCTCGTAGAAGCTCGACCCGGCGGCGGCCTCTTCGGTCACGAACCCATCGTTGATGGTGGCCCTGGCCTTGGCCCTGAGCGACCCAGGACGTCCCCGGGGCGATGATACGAGTTTGACGGGGAAGAAATACGTGGAGGAGAATGGTAAGCGTGTTTTCGGGTCGGATATGGATATGGGTGTGGGTATTGGAGCCAATCCACAGCAACGCATCTCTTCGCTTTTCTGTATTTCTGTGTGTGTGTTGAGACGATGGGTTCTCTTTCGTATTGTTTTGCCTCTTCTTTATATGTTTACCACCGAATTATTTTCTTTTTCTTTTTCTTTTAATTTTTGTGTTGGGTAAAGTTGGGGGCAGAGAAGTGGGGACAGGAAGTCGCTTTATGGGGCAGCCGGAAACGAAAGGCATTTATACTGTGTTTGTTTGTATATTTACCATCACAAGTATGAGATTCCAATGATTTATAATTAATTCACTGGATTGTATCAATTTTTAATTTATCTTTTTATTCCCATTACCATGATAAAATTGAATTATCTTATCCTTCTTTTGTAACGGTTTTATAACAATTTGAATTGATTTTTTATGATACCAAATTTCGTGCTATTGAACCAAGCCATGAGTCTCCTGCTATTGTGCTAGCCCGGGGTAGCGGAAAGCCTCCGTTCTTTTAAGGGAGAAGATGTACCTTTCACTTCTAGAGATTATCTTCTATTTAAAGCTTTTTAAAGACTCATTGGGCTTTTGGAAAAAATATACTCTTGTTTGAATTGGGCCTTCAGCTTTGAGCCCTAACCTTTTTTTTTTTTTTAAAAAAAAAAAAAGAAATTAAGGATATAGGCTTATAGCTAAATGAATAAATATGAAATTAGGGTTTCAATCGAGTCAAGATGTTTAATTATGTCTCGAATACAAGCTGAGATTAAACTCATCATCGAACTAGATTACATGATCAATCTAATTTATTTGTTTTTCCAAATTATTTTGAACGTATTTGCGAGTTTGTACGATTTACTTACTTAATCTCGAGTATATATAATTAAAAATAGGATTTTCTCTCATCTTTTAAATGACTATAAAAATTATATGAGTTTACATGAATTGATCGGAATTAAGGTATTTGTTTAAACTTGATTGGTGCTCTTAAAATAATAATCTCTAATGGCAATTAAGGGTTACAATCATCTCTTAAAGTTGTTAGCAAATTGCCTTTTCAAGTATTCAAGAAGACAAATAGGATTAAATAATTCATGCGCAAAAAGGCATTTTGCCATTTTAATCTTCTTTCTTTGGTCCGAGGAGGTGGTGGGTCTCTTGGTTGATGGTAGCCCATCATCTACCCCAACAAATTAAAGAATAAATAAGAATTAGAATGATAATCCATCATGCTTTTTGTTGGTTAAACTACTCATACTTGTTGATTAGTATGGCGGCTTAGAAGTAGTAGGAAAAGGATGTTGTTCAATTCATTGTTAATTAGCTTTTTTTATGCCGCCGGAACACTTGTTGTGGGAAAAGGGTGAAGTAGTAGGAAAAGGATGTTCTTCAATTCATTGTTAATTAGCTTTTTTTATGCCGCCGGAACACTTGTTGTGGGAAAAGGGTGTTCTTTATTTCAAGTTGGTATATATATATATTATTTATTTATTAGGTATGGATTAGGATCTCTTACAATTTTAAAGAAATAGTAGATTATTAAATTATGCTATTTTGGTCGTTTTTAGGCATCGAAATGCTTGAAAAATACTATCTATTAAAATTGTGGTATATTTCAGTTGAAAATTGAGTATATTTTCTTCACGTTTTTGCTCTCTATGCTATAAAAAAGCTTTAAGCAAAAAATTGTCTTTTTATTTTACGAAGAAGACGCGTCTCTACAAAAGTGTAGATGAAGCATTCTAGGAAGAAAATTCTTTTTTGTTACCTCTAGAACATGCCACATTTTCAATAAGTAGTATTTTTCAAACGTTTCGATGTCTAAAAATATCTAAATTATGTAATTCAAAAATAAAAAAATTGTAAGAAATCCTAATCCTCCTTAGCTTACCAAACTTATCATATTTTCTATACAAACGGACACCCATGAAGCAATTATATTGATGTCATAAAATAGAGACCTAGTCCTATCATACACTTTTTAGGGTAGGTATAGGCTTCTAAGGTCGAACCATAGGTCGAATCATCCCAAATCTCTGTTTCTCGTTCCCTACTTCTGCTCTTTCTTAAATTAGTTTAATATTTTAACATGGTATCATACCAATTTTTTATTGCATTATTTAAGGTGTTTGAAAACCATTACTATGTTGTTTTTCTTAAATTTCGTGTGCTTTTGTGCTTGTTAGAACATTCACAGCATACTCCTTATAAAAGAGTCTATTTTTTAAGTTTAGGAAATATGTCCAAAAAATCGCAAAAAAATTCCACGGCAGACTCCCTAAATGAACCTTAAACATTATTATTGCTACAGTGGAACCCAATGTTTCGGGTTCCACTATTGCAATCCTTATGATTATTAAAATAAAAACATGATTCTTTCTCTTCTTTTCTCTCTCTTCTCTCCTCTTATGTCTCATAATTATCTCTCATCTGTTCTATCATATATATATATATATATAATATAAAAAAATAAATAAATATTTTAATGGTATAGAGAATGATTAAGGAAAGCTATTGGGGTATATTTTAACATAGAGAAGCAAAAAATAGTTTAAGGCCTCGTTTGGTTCGCGGAATGTCTAGTCCATTGAAAAATGATTAGCTACTACTTGGAATAGAAGAGTATGGAATAGATTAGTTATTCATATTCCATTGTTTGGTTGTAATGCTGGAATAGACTTGCTAATCATATTCTTTCGTTTGGTACAATGCAATATGTTGGTGAATAGAATGATATTGTGATCAAATTTCATAAAATACCTTATAATATAAATACAATTTATATTATTAAGAACTTTCATTTTTTTAAAAATATATATATATATATATATATAAACAACTTTACTATAATTTCTTTTTCTTTTTTGTTTTTAATTATGTCAAGTATGTGGCTTTTTTTTTTTTCTTTGCAATTATGCTACAAAATTATTTATATAAAAAAAATATATAGTTGGAGAAAAAAGAATCAAACTCAATCTTGAAACCAAAAAAAATATAGTTGGAGAATGTACAGATTAT